>NC_061512.1:173366915-173603390 GCF_022539505.1 Lolium rigidum | reverse complement strand
CTTCTCCTGATTCGGTTGACTATGTATAGCTTGAAAAATCGGAATCGACCGCCGACGATTGATGTCTACTTTCCCCCTCCTTTCCTGTAGACAGTGTTGGGCCTCCAAGAGCAGAGGTTTGTAGAACAGCAGCAAGTTTTCCCTTAAGTGGATCACCCAAGGTTTATCGAACTCAGGGAGGAAGAGGTCAAAGATATCCCTCTCATGCAACCCCGCAACCACAAAGCAAGAAGTCTCTTGTGTCCCCAACACACCAAATAGGTGCACTAGTTCGGCGAAGAGATAGTGAAATACAGGTGGTATGAATATATATGAGCAGTAGCAACGGTGCCGTAAAATAGCTTGGCCGGCGTGTAGTTGATGGTGGTAGTATTGCAGCAGTAGTAACGCAGAGAAACAAGAAACAAGCAGCGATAGCAGTATTTAGGAACAAGGCCTAGGGATTACACTTTCACTAGTGGACACTCTCAACATTGATCACATAACGTAACAGATAAATGCATACTCTACACTTTTGTTGGATGATGAACACATTGCGTAGGATTACACGAACCCTCAATGCCGGAGTTAACAAGCTCCACAATAATGCTCATGTTTTGGTAACCTTATAGTGTAAGATAGATCAAAAGACTAAACCAAGTACTAACATAGCATGCACACTCGTCACCTTCATGCATATGTAGGAGGAATAGATCACATCAATATTATCATAGCAATAGTTAACTTCGCAATCTACAAGAGATCATGATCATAGCATAAACCAAGTACTAACACGGTGCACACACTCTCACCTTTACACACGTGCAGGAGGAATAGAACTACTTTAATAACTTTGCTAGAGTAGCACATAGATAAATTGTGATACAAACTCATATGAATCTCAATCATGTAAAGCAGCTCATGAGATCATTGTATTGAGGTACATGGGAGAGAGATGAACCACATAGCTACAGCGGAGCCCTTAGCCTCGGGGGTGGATTACTCCCTCCTCATCATGGAGGCAGCGATGACGGTGAAGATGGCGGTGGAGACGGCGGTGGAGATGGCTCCGGGGGCAATTCCCCGTCCGGCAGGTGCCGGAACGAGAGTTCTGTCCCCGAATTGGAGTTTCGCGACGGTGGCGGCGCCCCTGGAGTCTTTCTGGAGTTTCGTCAATTGGTGTCGAAGTTTTAGGTCACGACGGCTTAAATAGGCGAAGAATCGGAGTCGGAGGGGCCACGGGCTGCCCAAACCATAGGGGGGCGCGCCCCCCCTTGGGTCGCGCCGCCCTAGGGTGTGGGGCCCCCCTGGCACCCCTCTGGCCTTTCTCCGGTGCTCTGGAAGCTTCGCGTATTTCTAAGACTTTCGGTGTTGATTTCGTCCGATTCCGAAAATATTTCCTTACTAGGATTTCTGAAACCAAAAACAGCAGAAAACAGCAACTGGCCTCTCGGCATCTCGTCAATAGGTTAGTTCCGTAAAACGCATAAAAATGATATAAAGTGTGAACAAAACATGTTGGTATTGTCATAAAACAAGCATGGAACATCGGAAATTATAGATACGTTGGAGACGTATCAACGATCCCGACGAAATCGGAATTTCGACACGATACGATCCTTCTTTCTCGACGCGAAAGTGAAACCTTCCGAACGTCATCTCCATAGGCTCCTCCAGATACGCATATGCATCCAAACGGGGGGGCGGGTGAGGAACAAAATCGACAGGACCAGTAGCGATATGTTTACCTCGATCCATTGCGTTGCTCGCGGTTGATGAAGTCGATGATTTTGCGGTTGATGAAGTCGACAATCTTGAACGTGCCATCGAGACCAGATCCTTGACGCCTCTAATTCCCACAGACGGCGCCAATTGACAAGGTATTAACTTGTCAATGCCTACGGGTTGTAGACTAGGGTTTAGTTGGAAGTAGAGGGCAAGTAGATCTCGAAGGTTTCAGCCGAAAAGTACTCGACGATTATGAAAACTAGGGTTTGAGAGACAATGATTCGATGATTCTTCGTCCCTCGACTCCCCCTTATATAGGAGGCGGAGCCGAGGGATTCGTGTTGTACAAGTTACAGAGTCCGGGAAGGTTTCTAACTCATCCCGCAAGATTACAAATAACACTTCCTATTACAACTCTAGCTTTCCTTAATAATATGTTGGGCTTCCAAATCTTCTTATTCTTCGGGTAGTGGGCCTTCAGTAAACCCCGGGTACTATCTTCGGCAGGCCCATTTGGGATGCCTATGTCAACCCCTCTTTCTCCATGCTTGGTCCAACAATTATAGCTTGGCATGAAACCGTGCTGAAGCAGGTGCATGTGAACATCTCTTGAGGAAGAGTAACCCTTCTGATTCTTACAGGTAACACATGGACAGATAACAAAACCCCCCTGCTTGTTCGCATTAGCCACTACGAGGAAATCTTTCAAACCCGTAGTGAACTCGCTGGAGAGTCGGTTATCGTACATCCATTGCCGATTCATCTGCATTATTATAATATAAAATATATAATTAACCATCATGCATTTGTTAAACTAACTAGCTACAAACAATATAAATTAAACAATGAACTACACACATGCATATTTTATCAATGACACATGAAAGGTTCAAGTTGCTAACCGCGATCGAGGAGGAAAAAATAAATGAGGAAGCTCAAGTGTGGCTCCGACACTTCATATCATGTTTGTTTCATGCTCTTGGGGCATTTTATCAAACACCTTGTGTGCATAAGAGGAACCAAAAGCAAACCTACACCCCCTTGTGAAGCTTGTGAAGAGAAGTGGCACCAAATGGCTAAGTGCTGTGAGCTGAGGCCCTTTTATAGGGATGGGCCTTTAGTCCCGGTTGGCCTGGCCAACCGCGACTAAAGGCCTTCGGGCCAGGCCTGAGGACCTTTACCGCGACTAAAGCCCCTCCCGTCCACCAGCTGGCCAGCGAGCGCCCTGGGCCCAGGCCTTTGGTCGCGGTTCGCCACCCGAACCGCGACTAAAGGTCCCATTAGTCGCGGTTCGTATATTTTGGCGACTAATGGGGCTGGACGGAAGGCCATTTTTCTACCAGTGTTTTAGTCACACATCTTGCACCGAGGGAGCGTTTTAATCCCACATCTTGTAAACTGAGCACCACTAGTCCCACAACTTGCATCTTGGTAGCCTTTTAGTCCAATTTGATCGAATTTCAATGAGTTTGACCAAGTTTGTCCACCTATGGCGTTGCATTTTTTAAAATGAACCCTGTGTATTTTTCTCAAGGACCGACAGGTGGTCCCACGGGTACAACTCACACGTGATAGCAGACATAAAAATTGTTAAACTCTGGGCAGGGGAAGAATTCGAACTCGATGCCTTCGTATCGCTGAACACCGACGCAACCCACTACGTCGAGATGATCGTTTGTTACTTGGAAGGATGCAACTCTTTTATACAATAAAACGCACACATGTACGTAAAAATGCTCACGTCCGTTGTCAACATCAAAAATTTATAAAATATACTGACATGTGGGCAATGATGTAAGCTTTCATTGTGCAAAAATTTAACCCGGATTGATTTCTATTGGCTCTATACAAAAAAGACAGTTCTAACTAGATTTTTTTTTTTTGAATCTTTACCTCATTCATTAATTAAGTAAGAAGAGAGTGTCCAGTTTTTAGAAAAAAAACTAGATGGAAACCTATAACAACAAACCACGTCCACACTTGCCAAGCCTAACAAATACCAGAACAATAGATACACACCCACACTAGCCAACACTAAAAACCACATGGCGACACAAACGAACTCCACACACGACACTTCAACGCCGTTAAAGACATGACATTGGAGCACCCATCAATTAACTTCGGATCCAGAGTAGGTAGCAGCCAATGTGGCGAGAAAATTACAAACCTTCTAGCGACGACACATGTAGGCACCGTTGCTAGCAAGCCTGAATTAGCAACACCAACACCAATAGAAACTACATGCCTCACTTTCTCGACAGAAGGAGGCATAACCGCATATTTACGCCGCGTTTGCGTCTGCGTTTGGATGGCCTGAACACTATGCGTCGCCCTGTTGGACAGGGTGCAAACACATTTTTCGTCCGCGCGGATACAGACGGTCGCGCATCATCCGTTTGCGCCGCCCCCGTTAGAGATGGCCTAAATATAATAAGCTAGCGTTCTAAAATATTATCATGTTGCTGCCTGTGATGTAGTGTCAAGCGTGTATTTATTAGGCAGCACAGGTTTCAAGTTCGAATCCCTTTTATAATTTCGTACGTCTATTACTGACATGTGGGCCTGCAAGCGACAGAGAAAAATACACAGGGGTCATTTTGCAAAATTTCTGATGCCACTATTAGTTCCAGAACGATTTTGCACCAACAGTTGTATCAAAAGTAGGTCAAAATCGTAGTAATTTGGTTGAATTGGACTAAAATGTTTCTCGGTTGCAAGTTGTGAGACTAACCTTGCTCAGTTTGCAAGATGTGGGACTAAAACGCTCCTGGGGTGTAAGTTGTGGGACTAAAATTGTCTATACCTCTTCTCTTGGCAATAGCTAATTCTCAATCCAACAAAACCCGACTCAATTTAAACAATGTACTAGATGGATTACTTACAGATAGCGTGAGGGTATTTTGGCGAGATTATGGGTAGGGAGAACTAACTCTAGTATATGTGATAAAATTTGTTCTATGGTTATGTTTTAGTAGTGTATATTTTGTTGATCCAAAATTCTAATTGTATTAGTTCAGTCAATGTCTTTGGTTAAGCATGAGGAAAAAATGTTTGCTAAATGACATCACAATCCTAAGTATGGATAAAATAGGGGAGAAATCAATAAAAGGGGAGAGACACCATTGTCACGGTTAATTATTTCTGTAGTTTGGACATCTTCTATGGGATATTCACTTTGGCTCATAGGAGCATTTGCTCCCATTATGTAAATCAATATTTTGAAGTGTCAAAAAATTCTAAAATAAAATTTTACATGTACATCTACACATTTTATGTTCGTACACAAGTTTTCAAAAAAAAACTAAATTTTTTTGTGGCTCCTGTAAAAAAGACAAATTTTGATGCTATAACATGACCACGTACAGGACATTTTTTTGTCTTTTTTGTACAAGCCACATAAAATGTTGTTTCTCCACGAAAACTTGTGCACTAACATAGAATGTCATGATGTACACCAAGAAAATTATGTCAGAATTTTTTGTCATTTTTAAAATTATTTTTTAATTATTTTGTATAATGGGAGCATTTGCTCCTATGAGCCAAAACGCCTCCTCCTCCTTCTATCTTGTTGTATACTATTTTGTCATCAACTTTGACCATGGCATTAGTGAGTATCTTCACAGTTGCTTAAGAAATCCTCTTGTCTTGACTCATCAAGAGACTCAGTTTCTATGTTCAATATGAATAAATTTGCCTATCTTACATAGATTTATCACGAGCGTTTCTCTAATCATGAGCATGAGAATATACAAGATACACTTGAGCTATTCATTATTCATTCGCGGATATTTAAAGACTTAAGAGATGTCATGATATTTGAAAGGGTCTTCTCGGGCGACAACGATCATCATGACAAAGTTGCATAATAAAAGGTCCGGCAACTGGTTCTTGATGATTCGATGATATGCTAAATTGAGCGAGAGATATTTGAATATCTTGATCGATAATAAAACTATGAAACGTATTCCAAAATGAAGATAAAGCTTTGTCATTTTCCAGGACTTCTATATGCCATTAAAGATTCATTTTTGGCAGGGTTTTTAAACCTCTATTGGAATGTTTTTGGGTTCTACTTATGTTCAGGATGTTTCTCTATTTCTTTTATTACAAAGGGATAATGTTAGTACAAAACTATTTTTATAGGGAAGATATCTTGTCATACCAACCCCTAAATGATACCATGATACCATTTTTTAAATTTTAAATTTCAAGTTTCTATAAAAGTTAGAAAAATATGTGAGTGTTCACAACATGTGTGCTTATAATCCATATAATTTTCGTAACCAAAATCAAAAGACGCATTGAGAAACCAAAAAGACAAATTAACATGTGAATGTTGTCATTTGTGGTTTTTTTCTTTTTTGACATTATTTATGTTGGATTTTTCATTTTTGTTTCTCTATTTTAATTCGAATTGATTCTGAAAATTTCAGGAGTTATAAACACACATATCATGAAAACTCACAATTATTTTTAGACTTTTTAGAAACTTTAAATTTTGATTTTGAAAACTGGTACTATGGTACTCCCTCCGTTCCTTTTTATAATGTCTATAGATTTTTGGCATTTGTTTTAGAATATAAGGTTGTAGCTTGGTTTTTTTCAATTACCCCCTCTACCGGTAAGCTCCCACACGACATGCATGAAAAAAATACATACAAAAGGAAAACAATTAATTGAGATTCCTAATGCATGACCCCAATGATTTTTTAGATTTAGGAAGCATTGTTTTTCTTTCTTTAATAGTAGAACCTGGCTGCACATATATGGAGAGTCAACCAGAGAGATCTATGGGATTTGTTATGTCAATTTAGGAAGTTATCGATTTTCCTCATTCTACTCTGATCTCAAATCGTTAAGCCAGGAGGTCTTATGTAAAGACTACTCTTACGCTAATTTCCATGCCAAAAAACTATAGGCACTATAGAATGAAATGAAGGGAGTATCATTTAGTGGTTGGTATCACTAGATATGTTCTCATTTCCATAGATTATATATAGTATTAATGCCTCAAGACTATTTTAATCTTTAAATCATTTGTTAGGGTTCCTCCTACCTCAAATTATTTTCGTAGTCTTTAGAGGTTAGGAATAGGCGGAGTAGTTGCATTTTAAGTGCTACATGCTGAGCATGCAGAAGGTGCTTTGATTCACTACTTTAGTGCATTGGATTGCAGCTCATTTGTTACCTTCTGTTTGACATGAAAACATTGCAATTTGATCGAACGGTATGAGATTAAAAAAAAAGGGTGTGTGTATGTCTCACTTGATTGAGATTTTCTTAACTATCTATATGTGCCAAAAAGAAATCTTTAACTTGGACAGAGTAAACATAGATGGCTTGTTCATATAGGACCACCGTCATCAGATCAATCAGCCACCGTCCAAGTCATGTCACCCTGGAAGATCCAATGGCACACCTCCATCTCCCCCGGTTTCCCACCAAGCGCGAGGAACGCCCCATGGTTCGGGCTCCATTCCGACGTGTCGAGATGGCAGATCGCCACCCCACGGTTGATCTTCTCGTCGGAATCGACGGCCAGGATCTCAGCCTCGTACAGCCGGACGCTCGGCACCGAGTGGCAGTAGTACACCAGGTACGGGAACAGGCTCTGGTGGCACGACA
Source organism: Lolium rigidum (assembly GCF_022539505.1). Taxonomy (NCBI): domain Eukaryota; kingdom Viridiplantae; phylum Streptophyta; class Magnoliopsida; order Poales; family Poaceae; genus Lolium; species Lolium rigidum. The sequence continues at coordinate 173,596,055 of NC_061512.1, read as the reverse complement.
CGGATGCCGTCACGCTGCCGCCGTCGACGCCGGCGATCTTCCCGAGCCTGATGTCCCCGCCGCTGCCCGCCGCGGACTCCGTGCTGCGCACCGCGATGTGGTCGCCCAGCATCTCCACGGCGAAGTCGAGGACGTCCTCGGCCGACATCGCGCACCGCTTGGTCTCGCCCCGGCTGGGCGGGCGCGCGCACTCGTCCACCGTGGACGCCACCACCTGCCTCATCGCCGTGCCCGGCGGCGCCCCGAACAACTCCGACACGGCGCCCGCCTCGAACGATATCTTCGCGGCAATGTCCCTCGGCAGGAACGCCCGTGGCGGCATCTTGTCGCTGATGTCCGGCATCGGCATTCGGTTCCCGGTTATGAGGTCCCGCTCCCGGAAGAACTTGCCCGGCTCCGGCGACCACTTCGGGGGCTCCCGATGATGCCCGGACGACAGGTCCGCCATCACCTTGGACACCTCCATCTTGGACATGTTCTGGTACTCCTTGAACTCGACGCCGTCGTTGGAGTAGGCCTTGAACGTGGTGTTGTCGCCGGTGTAGTGCGTGAACCCGATGCGGTGGTTGGGGTTGGAGCCCTGCCCGTAACCCTTGAACGCCACGCTCCCCGGGTTCACCGACTTGCCGTAGCTCTCGAAGTCGGCGGTGGCGCCGTTGGCGTCGTTCGCGTACGACGTGAAGCTGTCGTCGCCCACGTTGGCGTTGTCCCTGTACCCCTTGAAATCGTCGGCGCCGCCGTTGCTGCCGGGGGAGTAGCTCCGGAACGTGTTCTGGACTTCTGGGGCGCGTTCCCGTTGACGCCGTAGGACTCGAACCTGTCCGTGGCGCTGTTGGCCTTGTCGCCGTAGTTGATGAAGCCGGACATGATCGAGTTGGAGTGGTTGCCGTACGCCTTGAAGGACTCGCCGGCGCCGTTCGCCGTCTTGCCGTAGCCCGTGAAGCTCTCCACGCCGGAGTTGGCGTCCTGCGTGTACGCGGTGAACTCGCGGGAACGGCCGTTGCCGTCGGCGTCGTAGGTTGTGAAGGTGACGGCGGCCGTGTTGGTATCGCCGTCGTAGGCGGAGAACTCGCCCGAGCCGCCCGTGGCGCCGGAGGTGTAGGACTTGAAGCTGGCGGTGCCGACGTTGCCGAGCGCCTCGTAGGTGGCGAAGGAGTCGTTGTGGCCGAGCGAGCCCTTGCCGTACCGATGGAACGAGTCGACGGGGTTGATCTGGCCTCTGGAGTAGACGGCGAACGCGTCGGCGCTGTAACACCCCAAATTTCAAAACAAAGCGAAAATGAATTTCCTTTTTACAAAAATGAGAACCAACAAAAACTTTTTTATATAGGGTGCTATGCTTAGTGCTCCTACCTATTACTTGTGTTTTTGCCTGGATGAGTGTTATTATGCTTATGTGATAAACCCTAAAACCCTAAAGTGATCAAGTGAAGATCACAAACCAAATGAGGTTAAAAGAGAAAGAAATCAAATAAGAAAAACCCTAAACCCTAACCTTCTCAAAAATCATTTGGATCTATTTTGAGAAACTTAAATTAAAGAAAAAGACATATGTGGGCCTATAGCCTTAATATGTAAATCTTGAACCCTACCTTTTCTTACTTTGCTAAATAATGGTGAACCATTGCAAAACTTATTAAACCCTAAACCTCATCCCTCTTGTCATCAATCTTTGAGAAATAAAATAAAAAGGAAAGATCTTATTTAAGAAAAAGGCATATGCAAGCCTATGGATACTTGTTGAAAATAAGGAGCTTTGCCTTATCCACCTTGAGTAGATGATTTGAAATACCTCAACACACTCAACAAAGCACTTACCAATCAATTCAAGTGTGAAACAAAATAAAATCAAACATATGCATAGAGGCATATGTGCCTATGGCTATTTTTGTAAAACTCTACATTAGGCCTTTCTACTTTATTTAGAGAATTGGAAAACCTTCTTAAACCTTATCTAGTACTTCTCAAACCCAATCCAAAAGTGAAACAAAAGATTTTAAAAAGAAAGTAATAATGCCATAGAGGCATATGAGAGCAAAATATCAAATTTGTGAAATTGAGGATCTTGACCCTAAGACTTCTAGTGAATGGTTGGATCACTCCTATATACCATTTCAACACTCAACAACATCAATTGGGTCAAGCCTAGTCAAATTAAAAATCAAATGCCACATATGCATAGAAGCATATGTGACACATAGCCATTTTCACCAATTCTTGTCCTATGCACTTCTACTTTGACCAAATAGTGTGAAACCATCTCTAAACCTAATCTAACCCTAAATTGACCCTCAACCTTGCTCAAGTGAAGCAAGGGGAGCACATTACAAGAATAGGAAGAATTGACATGTCACCTCTCATGTGTTTTGGCCAATTTTGCAAATCTTTGAGCTAGACCTTTTGGAATGGTTTCAATGGTTTGGAAATGTTCCTAAACTAGTAAGAATCACTTTGGAGTCAAGAAAGATCAAAACAAAAGGAGAGAAAACAAACGGGGAGAAAACCCCATTTTCACTCACATACACACTTAGCCAAAATTATCAAACCTTGACCTAGGCACCAACTTTGTCTCAAAATGGTTGGAACCTTTTATCTAACTCAATCTAACACCAAATAAACCTCACTCTTGTCAAAATGAAGCAAAGAGGAATAAAAGAATAAAAGCTAGAAAATCCCAAAACCCTTACATATGGCTTATGCCATTTTTATATATTTTGACCCTAGACCATTTTGATCTTCACCATTAGTTGAATAATGTTACTAAACACTCATTACAACTTTTGGAATCAAAGAAACACTTTTCAAATCAAATTCAAACTCAAAATTGGCTCACATACAATAATGGTCAAAACTGCCATTTATATTCTGGTCACTACTTTGAGCCTCTCTATTTCAAGTTTTTCAAACTAAACTTTCCCAACTCTTTGCATGTCATCCAAGAGCACATCAAGGTGAACAACTTTGATGAAGAGCACCATGCCAAAATCATCTTTGATCAATAACTATGCTCATGCAAAGTTGAGACTTTTTATTATGATCAACAATCTCACTTTGTCACCTTTTGCAATTCTTTGAATTTCTAAATTCCACCACCACACATAGTTGTCTCTGGTCTTTTGCAACTTAACCAAACTCACCATTTTCAAAATCTTGCAGCCTTTGAGCTCAATTGAATTAGGACAAAAATCACAATTTGCAAATAGGGAACTATGTGACACTATTTGAAATAGTGTCCTATCTAACCCTAACCTACCCCATCTCCACCCTACCTGTCCCCTTGTCCCCTCTACTCATCACACCACCACAGAAACCCTAAAGGAACAAGCATAGCTTGCATGTACATGGCCATGCCGGCCATGTTCTTCCTCCCCTTCTCCCCTTCGACTAACCCCTTGGCCACCATGTCTCTGAGCGCCACCTAGCCCTACTAAGCGTGCCTAGCACCGCCATTGCCGGAGAGGATGACCACCTTGCTGGCACGCGTCGCGCCCAGGGCGGCCCAGGCATGCCGATCACGGCGTGGGCGCGCCCACAGACGCGCCACGGCCACCTGCCGCCCCGACGACCTGCGCAGCCCCTGGCCCCCCTCTCTGCACCCTGAGCATCGCCACCGCGACCAGAGCCCGCCAGACACGCGCCATTGCTCGCGCGAGGACCGCCGCCGCCGACATCATCGCCCCTCCTCCGCACCCGTGCCGCCAGACCTCGACGTCGCGCGCGCCAACCAGGACGTCCCCCACCTAGCTAGCACACGCGCTAGCCTCGCAGTGATGCCACCTACCTCGCCCTGCTCCCTCCTAACCCTCTCCATCGCCGGCAACGCCGCGCGCATGTCGCCACCACCACTACCCCGCAGCACCTCGCGCCGCTATAAAAAGAGAGCAACCCTGGACGATTTCTTCACACTCACTTGCTTCCCTCCTCTCTCTGATCATCCTCCAGCACTTACCTCGCCACATTGTCGCCGGGAGACCCTCAATTGCTCGTCGGAGTCCCGCAGCACCGCCGCTTGGGCGCCGTTGATTGGGACCACCTCCGGCGACGCCGCTTGCACCAAACGCTCCGCCACCCTCGACAACATCCTCCTGCACCGCCGCCTCGCCTCGCCGGAGCTCCGGTAAGCCGCCAGACCCCAACCCTACCGCCAGTAGCTAGGTTTTCCCCGCCGTCCGTCGCGAGGACGAGGACGATCCGCCACCGTGCGATCGCCTTTTAATCCAACGGCCCGCACCATCCCGTACCGATTCCGGTGAGTGAAGTCACTGATGGGTGGGTCCCCCTGTCAGCTGGCCCGCTGCGCTGGACGCACTGCTGGGCCGGCCCACTCCCTCTTTCGCTGTGCAGCCCACCTAGTTTCCCGCCGGCCCGTTTAAATTCAAATCTAAAATTCTGGTTAATTTTCAAATGACTCACAGATGCTTTGTTCAAATTTAAATAGCTGCAAATCTACTGAACCGAATTTGATGAATTTGATGTTGTTGGAAAGCTTATGAAATGCTCTAACCAATGGCACTGGTTTGAACCCTAAATCTTGTGTAGAATTAAAGTAGTAAAAATATCAAGTCAGGGACTTTTGTGACTTCAAATAATTCTTAAAAATCAACCAAAATAGATATTGAGTTAATTCCAACTCCAATAGCTCACATTTGACTTACACTAATTGGTTATGCAAGAAAATGGTGTGGTCACTTTACATGATCATGCCCTAGTTTAATTAATGGATAATATGGCTAGTTTAACTAGTGGATATTGTCCAAAACTATTAAGTAATTCTTATGAAGTCTTATACTTCATTTAAACTTTGTCTCAAATGAATTCATGTGAAGTTTGGACCCCTGGTCCAAACTCTCTTATATGAAGTACTTAGAGATTTAAAGCCTATGTAGTGTTATTAAATGGTATGAGGTACTCTACCTCATTTAAATCAATTTCTCAAATGATGATGATGAATGGTTGACTTGGGTCAACATGATCTCATGTATGATTGTTTGAGAAATTAAATCTTAAGAAGATTTCAATGAGAGAAAATTATTTCTCAAGAACCATATGGAAATTATCATTTACATATGTAAGGAGAGGAAATTATTTTCCTCAAGCAACACAACCAATGCACCCCAATTGTAGTAATTGTGTGAATAGAATAGTTGGTGTAAATACAAGTAATGGTAGAATAGCCAATGAATTGTTGATGATGTTAAATCACCTCAATGGTAGTTGTTAACCTAGTTACAACTATGTGTTAAACCATATGAGAGGTTTTCCTCTCATTTAAATCTTGGTCTCAAGTAATTCAACATGAGGTCGTGACCATGGTCTATATAATCTCATATTGAGTATTTGGTGACATTAAATCACTACCATGTTAGTATTAAATTGCATGAGGTATGGAACCTCATTTAAATCATTTTCTTAAATGATGAGTATGAAGAGGTTGACTTTGGTCAACCTAGGTCATATATTGTTCATGAGAGAAATTAAATCTTAATAAGATAATAAGAGGAAATTATTTCTCTAAGTAATTAAAAGTAACACCTAAGTTAGTATGAGAGGAAATTATTTTTCTTAAAATAAGAAAGGAACACATCCACCCACTTAATAGTAGTGTGTGATGCTAATTTAAGTTGTGTAAATCTTGTGTGTGCTTAGTTTAGTATATAAGTTTGGTATGATGATTGTATACCTCGTATTCGTATTTTAGACGCTAGTACCAAGGAGTATCAAGAAGAGGAGGACTTCTACAAAGAGGAAGGAGAAGAAAACTTGGACCCCCACTTCAACCAAGGCAAGCTAATATTCTTGCAAGCTAACACCAATGCAAGCTAGACTTTTGCAAGTTATATGGTTGCAAGCTAATATTCTTGCAAAGTGCAAAGCCCCTTGGGGCAAGGCACCATGAATCTTATCTTTTCTTACATAAGCCTATCCCAAGTTTATATCTTACAAGTTTTTACCTGTTTTCTCAAGAAGTTACTTTTATAATTAACTTGGGTCAAAGTAGAGAAATTTACTAGAGTAGTAAAGTTAGTCCCCCTCAAGAAAAGTAAGATAATACTCTTGCAAAGTGCAAAGCTCACCATGAGCAAGGCTTTACCTTATTTACTTTATGCTTATGATCCTATTTCCCAGTTTTACTTTACAAGCTTTTATTACTTTTGTTTTATCAAAGTATTTTTGATTCATGATTCACTTAGTTAGTTTTGGATGAGCACAAGAGTGTCAAAGCTAGCCTAGAAGCAAAGCAAAGTACTTAGCACCCCTCATACTTAGATGCTAGTGCGAAGTGAAAAGTGACTATTCTAGATGGGAACAAGTGTGTGTGAAATGACTTTGAAAACCTTGGAATGATGAGTCATTCTATTGAAAGATTTTGAAGGTGAATATGATCTGTGAATGACTTGGTGAACTTTACAAAAATCTGATGGTTGGGTTCGGATGCGATACCATTCCAATTTTACAAGTACCCCCACAATACCTGAATCTGGGTAGGGCTTAACCGGAAGTTTGTGTGTCTTAGTATGGGTTCCCTCTAAACAAGCGTCATCGGGGTTATGCCGAAAGCTGCATCTACAACAAAAGAAATGAGATGATATGACGCGAAATGAGGTGAATGTCCGGCCCAAGCCCTGTGCAGTTCCCAGGCTGACTGTCTGTCTTCACTGGGAGGCCAAGCTCATGGGGAGAGGTGCCTGTACTAGAATATGTAAATGAAAGGTTAGGATTGGTAGTTCGCGTACTGCGTACGATAAATCGGGGCCGATTACCCCGACGAGCAATTGCAATTGTTGTGGCACAAGTGTACAACCTCTGCAGAGTTAAACCTATTCGAATAGCCGCGTCCTCGGTTATGGACAGTTGGACAGGCCATACTGTTCCGTCATCAGAACTTTTCGAAAACTATGAATGGTGAAGGGTGGCTTGTGAATTTGAACTTGAAAGATGACATTGACTTGAAATCACAACGGAGTTGTGGGAATGACACTAATGTCCCCACTTGAGTTAGTTAGCACATGAAGAGTGGTTTACAAAAATGTTTGTGAACTAAAATTGGCTTTATGCAAAATAAACTAGAGCTTAGCACCCCTTACTATAATTGTTAGCACTTATATTAGTATTAGTTTGCGAGTACTTTAAAGTACTCACGGCTGTATCCCTAGCTATTCAAATGGCCAGACTATGAAGAGGAGCAGAACTGTCAAGATGACGACCAGCAGGACGCCTACGACAACTAGGGAATCTTCTGACGTCAGACGTTGGCCTGTGGACTAGAGAGTCCCTTCTATTTACGCTTCCGCTATGAAACTATGAACTTTGTGTATGTTGATCCCTAGATCAACTATTTGTGTAATATGGATCATGTGATCTCTATTTGTAAGACGACTACGGTATGTAATGAATGATGACTTATGATATTCAACTGTTATGTCTCGCAACAACAATATTCCTGGGATTGCGATGTATGGCATAACAGGCATCTGGACTTAAAAATCCGGGTGTTGACAGGTGCCGCCGCCGCCGCTGTTGCCGTAGCTGCTGAAGTTGCCGTTGTCGTAGTTCTTGAACGGCGCAGTGGTCGAGTTGGAGGCTGGAGATGAGCCGGACGTGACGGCGGCCACGGATGACGGTCCGGACCGGATGGCGTCGGAGGTGGCGGGGCAGAGGATGGAGGCCGCGACGCCGAACGCGGGAGGCGCGAGCCGAGCTGGCCGGCGGCGGCGAGGGAGGAGAAGGCGGCAGCGTCGGGCGCGGAGAGCGGGGACAGCTTGGCGAAGAAGAAGGCCGGGTGGAGGCGGTTGCTGTGCACCTTACGGTTCCAGTACCGGATGAAGGCCGCCTTGGCGGTGAACGGGTTCACGGGCAGCGCCGACGACGGCGTCAGCCGCGGCAAGCGTCGCAGCGGCGGCGGCGTCGACGGGAAACGCGAGGGCGGAGACGACGGGGGTGGGGAGAAGGCATCGGAGGACACCGAAGGCCGTGGCAGCCCTCTTGGCGTTGGGAAGCGTGGCGGTGGATCACCTAATAACGGGCCGGGATAGTAAGGCCGCGCATTTAGGCTGTTAAGACCGACCGTAAGTGAGCCAAGAGAAGGACCACGTAAACTGGTTTGTCGTTATGGGCCACAAAAAATGGGCCACTCCCATAACGGACCACAAAAAATTGGTCGTCCGTTAATGGGCCAATCCTATGCCGGACTGCCAGAATTGGGCCGTCCACTAATGGGTCATACCCATACCGGACCGACACAATTGGGTCGTCAATTAATGGCCCGCTGTAGTAACTACCAACATGGGCCCAAAGTTCACTTCCGTGCCACATGTGGTCCTGCATGTGGGCCCAGTTGGGTGGAAGTTCATTGTGCCACGTGTCAGAACGTTAGTGGGCCATCCACACGCACATGTTGGTATTCCGTGTGACACGTGTCGATATGCCAATGGGCACGCTCGTGGCACGTGTCAGCCTTCGAATGCAATTCTACATGGACACGTGGTAGGAGGAGGTTTGTCCGGAGTTGTCAGCTAGACGACAATGATGACATCATGTGACAGGACTGACAGGCCAATCATTGAACTGACATAATGCCTCGAAGGATCCGACCGGGGGACAACAATCCGCGACGGCCAAAGGCGTCACGTCGGAGCGGGCCGGGTGGGCTCTGGGCCAGCACAAAGTCGTCACGGGTCCATGATGGGAAAATCTAACCGCCAGTCTGGCCATCTGTGACGCGAGGTCCGCCACGGTCCTGCAAACCGTCAGCAACACATGTCCATGACGGATTTTGCCCTTTCGCTGACGAACTAAAATTGTTATAGAAGCCCCAATTGTTACTAGTGCGAGAGCTAGGGCAATGGCAGAGGCAAAGGATTTGTATGGCGGAGTGAAGAAGATGAAAAGTGAGATCCACGGTTAACCTTTATAACCTGGAAGATGAAGTGTTTCGACCGTTGGATATGCGCGGAATAATCCTGGCCTTACATCTGGCAGCACAGTAAAGATATTTTTACCATTTATTTTGGAAATGAAGAAGTTACTGCGCATATGCCGAAAATGTCGGAGAACGTGCGAGCTCCACTTCGATGATGTGGGAGAGGAGCTTGAATGTTGGACCCACAAAACAGTGGTCCACCAGTAGTCGCATCTTCCCGAGGCGACAACACATGGTCTTCGTCAGCATCGACGTCACGTTTGACAAAATACTCGAGTTAACAAGACAATATATGGCGAGAAGTAAAAAAAATTGGAGCCTATGTTCAGCTGCAATCACCCGACCATATGCTCGGGGGCTACTCTTATCAGCAGTATAGATTATACTGCTGATAAGACAAGGTGAATGAAGAAAAAAATAGAGTTGATTAATAGCAAAAGTTGAGCCTACACCCAAGTGCAAACACTCGGCTGTAGCCTCGGGGGCTACTCCCATCGGAAGCACTGGTCGCACATCCGATGAAAATTGATGATAAAGAAAGTAAGATAGCAAGGCAATAGAATGGAACCGAAGAATTTCGGTTGTGGGCATACATCTTCGAGTTTCATGAAACTCGTCATGTACTCCCATCGGGATTCAAGATATTATTTGATGAAATATATCAACTCGACAAAATGGAGTATTCCATCAGCCGAACAAAAGCACTCGATAATATATTCTTAGAGCGCGTCCGTCGCGATAAAAATTCTGAATGTCATGACTCGCAAAAGGGTCACGAAGGTAAGACCCATGGATCCGTCCTACATGGTATTGCACTCGAATACGCTCTCCCACTTTATCCACGTCAACAAATGTGAAGAAAAATCCCAGCGGACGCGCCGGGTACTCGATAAAACAGCTGGAATTCACTCTTCGGTAAGTCCTAAAGCGGCACGTATTGTGTTGAACCAGTATCCCAGGTTCGAGTCCAGGGACTTGAACTTAAAGTAGGTTTATGCAGGTTTGTTACAAGAGAAATTAACTAGTACCTGATCTGTCAGATGAACCAGCCTCATTTACCATTATCCCTATACAATATAAATATTGAGTAAAGGTTGTGTGTAATTTGGAAATATTATAAAAAGATGAAAGATGGAGATTTTGCTCGACCCTACAACTGGAGTAAAATCTCGGGGGCTACTGAGATAGGCATGCCTAAGGGGCATGTCGTATGAATACCTTTGGTACATAGTTGATCAAGAAAGTCCATGGACTCGAAGCTTTCGAAGCTTTCGAAGCCCGGAATATTGAAGATGTTCGGATTAGGAAACTATAGTTATTATGTAAACTTGTATCAATATAGGGAAAGACCCAGTGCACTTATAAGCCTCGGCTTCACCTCCTATTTAAAGGGGGTCGAGGACGAAATAAGGACCGAATCATTGCAAACCCTAGCCACCGTAATATAGTTGAGTTGAACGTCTTTATTCGTCTGACAACCTTCGAGATCTACTTGCCCTCTATTTTCTACGAAAAGTTAAATCTACAATCTGTAAGCATTAACAAGTCGATACCTCGTCGGTGCGGGAGGTGGCGGCATCCCTCCTCCTGCCGGCTGCGTCTAGGGTGGTAGCGCCTAGGCGGTGGCGGCGTCCCCATTGTTCAAGATTTAAAGGAGTGGAATTATTACTTTAAAATAGTGGATTGATAGTTTGGTGGAAGGGAAGCGTGGGCTACCTTGACACATACATAGGAGTGGAATTATGACTTTAAAATAGTGGATTGATAGTTTGCAGGAAGTGAAGCGTGGGCTACCTTGACGCAAACCACAAGTATGCTCTTCAGAGCTGACACGTATACACCCAACATAAACAGCTCAGGCTAGGCCATCTCTCATCTATGGACGCAATATCCAGAGACAAAGCCACGCGGCCAATTCGCCAGCGGATTGGAGAGAGGTGGTTAGATAACAGAAGTGTTTGCAGAAGGAATTGTAACAGGAGACAGAAACACAACGAATCCACATGCTTAATTCATAGTATCAATCAGTACAAGTACAACAAAAGTATATGCTAAACTTCCCGAAAATGTGGTAACTCCTAAAAGCTCTCGTGTACACCTTGACCAATCCATTCCCCCACCTTTGCCAAGTCAGTTGTGTCGATATTTCACTGAATATGCTGGCCAGCCGAATATTATTATAAAGGGCAAAAATGCAGGCAAAACTACCACAACAATTAGTCGTGCTACAATCCGCCAAATCCCTTTGCCCAATCTAGGACACAGTGCTCTTATAATCTTCAGGGTTCCCAAAGGTTCTAAGATTCCAATCACCATCGCAGCAAAAGTGACCACAAGAACAGCAATAGCGGTGCTATGAGCAACAGGCGCAAGCACCACATAAAGACCCAATGCAAAAGAAGCTCCTAAGCTTGTGACAGAACTGGCCGCGAAGCCTGTAGATAACTGGAAGTGCTTTTTACGGATTGCCAGATCGACCATTGCCATGCCAGAGAACATTAGAGCGGCTGTAGCCACGGAGGCACAAACGAATGCTAGTGTGGTGGCCATGATGAACGCATCAAAGACATACCTTCCGGCAAGCATTGGTGTGCCACCATTGGGGTGGTCATCGGCTCGGTAACCTCCAGGTAGGGCGAAAGTTGCACCAAATGCCACTGTCGCAATGAGTACTGAACCTATGCCAAGAGTTTGTGTTGAATCCTTCATTTCCTCAGACTGTCTGTCATTGTCTGGTTGGAATATAGCCTGTTCATCTAGGAGACTGGCTCCATAGCAACCATACGTGGCCCCGGCAAAACCAAGTGACTTCCTTATAATAACTTGTGGGTTCTGCGCAAAGATAAGAAATAGACAAATAAGAACAAACTGTGAAAGACAACCATGATAAGCTAGCATCAAACTAACAGAAAACAGAAAGCGAAATTATTATCGGAAATGGTGATAGGGGACATTACCCCGTGATATGAAATACCACGTCGAGTTGTGTACCATGCTACATCTAGTGGAGTTCGTCCACTATTATTTGGTATACTGAGTTGCACTTGCAGTTCCCTCAAGAGTGAACAAACCATACTAAGATCTCCAGCCTGGACAGCTAGATGCAGTATGGTGTTTCCGTTGTTGTCCTGTGTATTCAAAATAGGTGCTACCGATGGTGTCCTACAAGCATATGATACTACATTATACCTTCTATTCTCCACAGCAACATGAAGAAAAGTCCGTCCCATGATATCACACAATTGGACACAGTCTGGACACATTTTAAGCAAAATGGTAACTGCCTCGAGCCGGCCTTTGGAGGCAGCAATGTGAATCGGGAAGGAGCCACTTCCATTTGGCTGGTAAGCTGCAGATAACTCAGATTCCAGTAGTATTTGTACCATAAAGTCCGCCCTGGAAAGATGAGAGTGGAGAGGAGTACTCCCATTATCGCATTGCTTCTTTGCAAGTTCCTTGTTCCAAGACAATACAAGTTCAGACATCTCTGCGTGAGGTTGGACATTTTATGTTAAATAAATTTTAGTTTTAAACAAGAATTTCAAACAAGAATTTCGAACATTAATTCACTTTATTAAATAGCAGTACATATCAAGTTAGCTATTCCCTCTAGTCGTAGAAGAATATTATCATGTACAATGTCCCCCAAGGACGCGCCCAAAACTAAGGGCCCCATAGGCGGACCCAACCGTCCCTAATCCCGGGCACGTGCCCAGGCTGTCGGCCGGTAGTGCAGCCTATTTTGATGAATATTTTGACAAAATGTGGCTGGGTTACAGCCCCCAGGCCACTGAAGGGCCCGTTTGATAGCCTGGAGAACCCTTGGCTCGCATCGGGCCAGCAATGTTCGGCCCGTTTGGTTTCATGTGCTCCTCCATGTTGTTGCATCGCACTGTTTTTAAAGCGGCTCTGGGCCTGGTCCGGGAGGAACGCCCGAATCAGCCGTTTCCGGCATAAAGGAATCTTCGGCGCACGAGCAGGGACGAGGAGCTAGATGGCGCGAGCTGCGGCGCGCATCGGCGAAAAGCGAAAAGGGAGCGGAAAGGATTCCGTCACCTCTCGTCGCGCCCCATCGTCTATTTCTACCCCCTCCTCCACTCCCCCTACCCCCAAATTTCGATCTCCCCCCCCCCTCGGCAAGCGAGTAAGCAGCACACAGATCTCCGGTCGGCGACAGCTGCGGCGGTGCTGACTGCATCTCGGCGGCTTCATCTTCTTCCTGGTGCAACACTTCTTCACCTCAAGCGATGACTGTAAGGATTCCCTCACCCATGTTGCTTAGTTATGCTTAGATCTTGGTTAGGAGTTGTCAGATCTTGGCTAGGGTTTGATCTTGTTGCAGGGGTTAGTCCCAAATGTGCTGAGTTATCATGATCTCGGTAGGGTGTCACATTTTCCATTCCTTGTTTGTCCCAAATGTGATGAGTTATCATGATTTTGCTAGGGTTTGTTCTGTCCACAGTTACCATGTATTGCTTGGCTGATTTAGCATGATGTTGGTATGCTTTGTATTGTCCACTTTAGCCATGTCTTCCTTTTCAAGGAGATTCACGTTCTCTGTGCTACGATGTGTGTAGGACTCCTTCTATGATGACTTTAGCCAGGCTCTTGTCTGCGTTGGGGACCCTCAGATCCCTTCGCAAGTTGCCGATTGACAGCCCCCTATGAGTCCAAGGTGGCGGTCACCCCTATGCCGGCCGACAATGGGCCTGTGGCTGACCTGGTGGCTCAGGTAGCGGCAGAGGTGGCGGCGAGGATGGCCTCCACAAAGAAGAGCAAGAACCGCACTGACGCGGCCAAGGCCTTGAAGGCCTCACAGAAGGCGAACGCGACCATGAAATGGCTCCCCTTCATGTCCAGCTTCGTGTTGAAGAAGATGTGCGCCTTGATCAAGAGCAGAGTGAGAACTGACAAAGGATTCAAGGAAGTCCATCTCACTGGTGTGGTGAAGGCCCTGTCAGGTGTACAACCACCTGAGGAAGTAGCGGCAGAGGTGTCGCATCATTAGCACGCTCCGCGATCTAAGCGAGGCTCAGTGGTGCGACGATACCAAATGCATCATTCTTGATGCTGAGCACTACTGTGGGCTCACGGTGAGCACGCTCTGTCCACCTCACTAACTCTTTTCATCACAAACGTGCACAACTAACATCATTGTCCCTTCATATCGTAGGATCACCCAAGGGACGCGAAGTTCCTCAATGTGCCCATTGCGAACTACGACGAGATGCATGCCATCTTCTCCTTCGGCCTCGCCACCGGCAAGTACGCCATGGGATCAAGTGAGCCCCTGGGCACGGCTGCAGCTGCGCCTTCACCTGCGGATGCTGACACTCAGGAGTCCGACACGGTCATCCTCGATGGGCAACCTGAAAAGGCAGCCGATGTGCCAACCGCCGGCAAGAGGAAGAGAGGTGCCTTCGCCGATGAGGAGCTGGCGGCCTTCACCAACATGGTTGTTGCTGTGAAGGACGTCGCACAGGCCATCTAGGACAACAAGCCCACAGACATGCACCCTCGGCTGTACAATGCGGTCATGGACATGCTTGGCTTCACCGAGGAGGATCTCATGGTGGCGCTGGGCCACCTCGTCGACCACAAGGCCCATGGTTACAACTTTCTGGGCATGAACGACCCACACCGCATCCTCTGGCTAAGGAACTACCTTGCCAAGTACCACTACAACCTGTAGTGGTGCCCTTGAGGGCGTGGGTGAGCGGATGCATGCATGGAGATGATGGACTTGATGACGATGTACATTTTGGCAGTAGCTAGGGTTGAAATACATTTGATGGCCCCGTTTTGTAACTATGATGAGGTGCTATATACTAACCCCTCAGGTGATGGTAAACTTGCGGTGTTAGGATGACACCCACTTTTGTTGTGGTGGTAGGATGACACCATAGTAGTGTAGGATGAACTTGTGATCCACTTTTACAATGATCATGCATGCCCCTGTTAGTTTTCCATTTGCTGCCAACATTTGTGTTTCTCTACTTATGTTGCTCAGTTATGACTTGGTTCATGGTTGTGATCGATCAACAATCTTACTTGTGTAAGGGTACATTGCCCCTAAGTGTGTTTTTGGTAATTAATGGCAATCTTCTATGGACTAATGTTTTCATTGTGTTTATATGAAGGAATATTCCATAGGTATTTTCTTGAATTCCATATGTTGGATTCAAGTGTGGATGCCATGAATATAATGTTATACATTTGGTGTTTGCATCAAGATCATTGATTTGAAAAGAAGAATATGATATGATCAAGAAGAAGAAATGAAGATGGAGTTCTTGTGTGGAACTCAAGTTAGTCATGTTCTAGCTTATGTGTTAAGCAATGAATGATCAAGATATTATGATAGATCATGAAGAGATACAAGGTTGACCAAGACTAAGAGTAAAGACTGAATTCAAGTTGGTCAACACATGAAGCATAAAGATCGTACCAATTTGGATCATGTGATCTTGTGGGCGTTAAGACTTGTCAATTATGCTTCATGAGCTATGTGCACCTGTGTTGTCTATATGGGTTAGGTATCTTGCCATAGGTATGCATCAAGAGTATGATCTCATATAGCCCATGAGAGGATGGCATCAGGTTTTGGATGTCATCGAGGTTAAGAAGGGCAAGTTCAAGATGAGCATATCGAAGATATCATGCTTGAAGCTTGCGGTCCATCTGGTGATAATGGACATGTGAAGATGTGCCTCAATGAAGCTATCCCGTCATGGTGTATGGGGAAGCAATTGTGAGTCTTCACGAAGCACCAACGATCAAGTGAGGCATTTTGGCTTGAGTGGAGCTTGAAGCGTTGTCGTCAAGATCAAGCGGGATGCGCAAGGCAAAGGTATGGCCTTTCTAGGATTTCCTTTTACCGGTCTCAATGTGCTTGTCGGGAGACCGGGTTATAGGATAGATAGCCACACTATCAAGAAGGGGCTTCGATTGGGTAACTTGATCACATCGTCTTAGGGAGCTCAATCCTTTGCATACGTTGCATCCCTATATTCTTGTTGCTTATTGGTGTTTCTCTTTGTGAAGATCTTGAGCTTGTTGCCAGCTTTTCAACAAGCCAAGTTCATCGAAAACGGAATCCGTATGCATCTTCTATTGCGTTTTCGAGTTTGGACGTCTTCACCATTTCTTGACGTTGGGGTTCTATTCGTCGTTACCTTTCCAACAAAATTGGTTTCATCTCAATCGGAGTCTGGATGCAAAAGTTGTCGCATTTTCGGCGCCTTGATCGGCATGCCGGGTGCTGCTGTCGGGCTGCCTGGCACCTAGGCTGGCATACCGGGTGCTGCTGCCGAGTTACTTGGTACCTGGTCCGACCCACCGGGCCCTATGCCGGGTAGGTCGGCACCCTGGCCAGTCATGTCGGGCTCAGCGCGGGGTGGCTCGATTTTAGCTCAAATGGTCATTTTTCTTGAAGGGGTGTAAAAGGGGCCTTCTTCCCCATTATTCCTCACAGTTCTTTATCACGTTTTTTACCACAATTCTTGAACCTCTTGAGCTTTCTTCCTCTCCATTTCCTCCCATGATTCTTGCATATTCTTGAGGGATTTGAAAGAGGAGATCTAGATCTACAACCTCCACCAATGAATTTCTCCTCTAAGTGAGGGGAACTCTTGGGATCTAGATCTTGGAGTCATTTGTTGATTTCCACCCTTGTTTTTCCTCTATAGTTTCTCCATAGAATTTGTTGCTTTGGTGGGATTTGGGAGAGAAGGATTTGAGAACTTTTCTTGGTGTTCTTGCTTTGCATCCATGCATAGTGTTGAGCTCTCCAATATTAGTTCGAGTGAGAGACCATGAGCTTGTTACTCTTGGAGGGGTGACCTCCTAGTTGGCTTGGCGGTTGGTGCTCCGGTGACCTCTTCGTGAAAGATTGTGAAGAGACCCGGGCTTCTCCTTCATGGAGCTTGTGAAGTGGTTGTGGAGCTTGCCATCTCTGGAGTGGAGAAAAAGCTAGCCATAAGGGAAAGGCCTTCGTGGCGTTCAGGAGATCTCGTGGTAGCCCACATCTCTCCAACGTGACGTACCTCACCTTGTTTGGGGGAACACGGGAATACATCTTCGTATCTATGTGCCTCGGTTATCTCTATATCCGAGTTTACTTTCCTAGTGATAGCCATCGTGCTTGCTGTACTTACATCTTTCTATCACTTGTGCTATATATATATCTTGTGCCTATCTTGCTTATCTAAGTTGGTGTTGTTGCACTTAGTTGAGTTTGGCATATTTAGGTTTTGTGCTTGTAAAATAAGCATTAGTTTAATGTCGCATTTTTACAAGTCAAATCTGTAATAGTTTTTAAAACGCCTATTCACTCCCTGTAGGCGACATCTCGTCCTTTCAACTCCTTCTTTTGCCATGCTAGTGGTATGTGGTGTTCCGAGGAAGGGTTCAAGGAATCTACAGTTCATGTACGATCTATCAAGACCAAGTCAGTGGCTACTCAAACAACAGCTACAAAGGGTATGAAACATTGAAGGAGGCACAACAAGAGTACCAGAGCTTCTTGGATGATGAGGCCATGGCAGTTGAGGCCATCGATCAGCCAGTGTCGTTAGCACAGCTACCGCCGAAGATAGTGCATGCTCTACAGAGGTGCACCGGAGGTATAGAAGGGTCGAAGATTACATCATCATCTTCCTGATCGTCGTGATCGTGAGGATCTTGTTCTTCTGAACGGTGTGTGATCGTGCGTAACATGCTATGGCATGGTATTCTCACCCAATTTTAACTGTGATAAGGCTATGGACCTGTGATTTGTGCAACCAAACAACTGATTTGTATTTCGATGCGTCCAAATTGGGCTGGAAGCTGGCAACCATACAATGGGGGATGGCTTCTCTATCCGGTGCACAGATTTGCTTCACGGGCTACCAAACAACAGGTCGCCCATGGCCCGTGTGAAACGCGCAGGGGCTTCTTCTCCCTGGCGCATGCAGAAAATCGGCCTAGGCTACCAAACGGGCCTTAAGTTGTATGCCTGGTGGCTTCTCTGGATCGTCTTTGCCGGGAAGATGAGTTCTGTCCAGCAGGTGTTTGAAATAATTTGAGATGAAGCGAGATGCTGGAGCAAGACAGGTATCACATGAATCCAGCAGCTACTCTGTGCACGGTGGCATCACATAGATGGAGCTGGCAAAGGCTGACGCATGTGCATATAGCAGACTCTGAGCGCAATTCTTATAATGTTTCTCTATTTCCCTTTCTCCTTTTTTTCGAGAATCCGCAGGAGAGCTGTGCATCATTGTATTAAGCTTAAAAGAGAAAACGTATGCATTTTATAAGAAAACCGGACCCAAAACCGTTACACTGGCTAAGAAGGCGGACCAGATCACAACCGAAGCAAAACACCTCGAAGGAGACCAAAACGCTAGGAAGGCACACATCGGCGTATAGCCCACCCAAAGTGCCTAGAAGAGTCGGCAGGTGGACGGCATGACCTGACCGGACCTGACGAAGCATCATCAAAGAGATGTCGGCACCAGTGTACCCACAACATCCACGCTGCGAGTAGCGGCCAACTTTGTCTCCGATTACTAACATGGGACTCCACGAGCAACCAGAACAGTGCCTCCAACGAGGGGACGACGCCGTAGCGCCTCCACTGCCGAAAACAACAAACTGGATCTAGGGTTTCCCTCGTGGCTTAGGACAGAGCAAGATGAAAGGGCTAGACGACGCCTTCAAGAAGGTGACGACACCCACATGCGTCGCCGTCGTCCTTATAGGGATTTCTCCCATCGGCTCCACAATCCACCAAAAGGTATCCGAAAAACAACAACCGTATGCGCCACCCATGAGAAGCTAGCACTTAACGCCAGCGAGGGCGATGACAGCCTCCAACTTCACCCCGCCAAGCCCTAGGTTGTTGCCGGCCTTCTTCCAGATCCCTTCATTGGTAGGCAAGCAGCGCGGGTCCTTAGGCAACCTCCAGCCATGACCTCAAGTGGGCGACCAGCGACGGAGAGAGCCACGCGTAGGCCCGGCCACCCCTGAGTTGCACGGGCTCCGTGTCGCACGTGCGCCACACAAACGCCGCTCGATAGCCACGGCCCTCCAAAGCCAGGGGCAGCCCCACATCAGGCCTGCGATGGCAACACCAGATCTGGCCCGAGCGAGCACAGACGACGCCGCCGGCAAGCCGCACCACCCAGCCAGATCTCTGTACATCACAACCAGCCCCGCCCTCACCGCGCCAGCAGTGCCTCCTTGCAGTGGCGGAGAGGCTTAGGGGACAAAATTTGCACTATCATGGGCTAAATTGGGGTATGTGTGTGTAGGGGGCGAGGGGGCGGGGGGGGAATGGGCTAGATATACAAAATTCCTTTAAGAAATGGTAATGGGCTGGGGGCGGCACCCCTGACTTCAACATAGCTCTACCACTGCCTCCTTGCACCGCCGCGTCCTTCGCTTCCTCTCCGCACGACTCCTAACACCGCCGCCTCTCCGCGCGAAAAGGAGACGAAAGGAGCCCGCCTACTAGGCCTCAGCCTTCGGCGTTGGGGCGCCACCACCACCGCCGGCGCCAACACCGACAACGGTCAGTGGGGCTCGGGATCTAGGCGCTTTTTAGGGTTAGGATGAGTCTTCTACGGGAGCGACCCGGGAGGGAGTCTCCAAGCCAAATAAAATGACTATTGACCTGGTCTCTTTCTTTTCTTCTAGCTGCAACCAGATTTGAATTTCTTCTCCTTCATTGATGAAAATCAGTGATCTGCTACTTTTTCACAAAAAATGTCCTTCAAAATGTGTTGTAAAACATATCCTTTTTTTTTTGCTATACAAACGACTACTCCCATGGAAAAAAAACAATGTAATACGGTAAAGTGGATCTGGTAGGGCCAGCCGTAGTAGAATCATACGAATGAGAAAAAAGATCTAGTACTACCCCAACAGTATTATTGTAAATCAATTTGTCGATCAAGATCAAAATACAAACTTTACATACACACATTTTGCACAAGTTACCAACTTACCAAGAAATTTCGGAATTTCACACAATATTTTGCCTAAGTATTTGCTTTCTTCTATATATTGTGTTGTTATATTTTAGTGTCGGCTAGCCTATGCTTTCGATTCTTTTCATTTTTGATGGTTTTCCTTCGGGAACTTATGTTACATCTTGGCATACTTCTCTAGTACAAAAAGACGAGCATTTTGACGCATGTCAAAAGAAAAAGAAAAACACCCTCTACCCCAATATAAGTTGCGCAAATTTTTCTAAATACGGATGTATCTACATGCTAAAAATAAGTCTACATACAACCGTATCTAGATAAACTTTAGTAACTTATTATGGGACGGAGAAAATAGTTTTTTTTTCTCTTGTAGCCAGGTAAACAGTATATTGCAGCAACTTTTAAAGAAAGTACTGCATGAAAGTAAAACCTTCTTCAAGGCAAAGTAGAGTACCTCTGCTCTTCAAGACCGATACATGAAGCACATTTTGTCCATCTGGTCCAGAGTACGATAGTTGGTTGTCTTTATCATGCAGTATGATTGCAATATAGAATTCCTGTAGCATGACAGCCAAGTACAGTGGTGACATCCCTTCACTCGGAATACGAGCCAGCTGTGAATCCTCCATCAATAGCAATATCACAATATCAATTTTCCTCTGACGGATTGCACTATGCAATGCCGTCTCCCCACGCATGTTCTGCTTTCTTAGAAAAGACTTCACTCTGTCAATGTCACCTCCCTCGCCTTTTGCCAACTCCAGTAGACAATACACCATTTTAACACTACCTGACCGGGCAGCGCAGTGTAGTGGCGTGTCACCCAACTTGTTGGGTTTATCCAACAAGTGTCTTGCCTTATTATAGACCACAAACACGCTGTCTAGGAAGTTTTCCCTCGATGAATATGCTGCCAAAAGAAGGGCAAATGTTATGGGAAGCGGTTATAAATCAGTAGTGAAGTTTCATTTCTGTTTACTCAGTTCTATATTTTATTAACACTATCTGTCATAGAAAATAACATTGTTAGGCAGTTAGTGCAAAACGCACCAACATCCAAACTAACAAGAAAAACCCTGACATAAACGAAAAATGGAAGAATGAAGCTAGTACCAGATTTTGCTAGCACATGAAGGGCAGTGTCGCCAAGAGGTGTAACTCCCTCAAAGAGAGACTCTGCAGAGGGCGCAGTTGGCTGATCACCACCACCTTCATTAACTACACCAGTGGAAGCTTGGTGTTGCGTGTCCAAGCTTCTGTTAGTGATGCTAAGGTCGAGGGCATCCCCATCAACGGGGACCTGGACGATGATCTGAGGAGCCTTTGGCCAGACAGGCGCATCTCCCCAATTCAGGAGAGTTTTTAGCGCCTCACAGTGACCCATGCTCGCAGCCATTAGAAGGGTCGGATCCATGACTACTGAAGTCGGAGGTGGCTCAGGTGGGGAAACGCTTCCATCCTCACCGGTGGGGGTCTGTTGCTCAGTGTTGATCGACTCCATCACTGACGGCCACGACTAAGTTGAACTTACACTGGAATGCTGGTGATCCACAGAACACTCCTACCGGCACTCTTCTACTAATATAGACATCCTTAATTCTTAATTTAGGCGAGCTGGATGGGTTTATTTTGAAAGACACTTTCCAGTCTCTGCCCCTCTGGAGGTGTAGTTGTTTATGGGTCGATCGATTCAGTTATATTATGGTTAGTTGTCGTTGTGTATCGCACCACTAGGCTACTGACAGTAGCCTGGAGTCACTTTATATGGTGCCAACCAATGTTGAGGAAATCGCTTATCGGGTTCAACTCGGTCAGCTAACGATTAGCGATTAATAGGCAAATCGGCCGATTAATCGGGCGATAAATGAGTTAATCGGGCGATAAATGAGTTTATCGGCTAATCGGTGACCACTAAATAGGGATTAATCGGGCGATTAATCATTGAATCGAACGATTTTTTGAACAGTGGTGCCAACTGTAAAAAATAGAACCACCGTGCTTTATGAAGAAAAAAAATGACTAGATGCAAATGCACGTGAGTACGTGACAAAGAATAAGACAAGGTTTCGTATATTACAAATGGGTGCTCCGGACCTGTGCCCAATGTCGTTAACGAACCCATCACATGTACTGACCGCACCTAGACTACCTTAATGCCCGTTTAGCAGTCATGTAATACAGACATCTGTAGTAGATTACGCTAGTATTTTGCTGAGCTACTCACGCAACTGTGTTTTTCAGCCAAAAACGGAGGTAATTTTCGCAGACCTGCCGAGGCCCAGCTAAAATTCCGGCGCGGAACAGAATATCCGGCGTGCGCCGGAAATCCAAACAATCATCCAAGGCGGACCTGATATTTTTCAGGTCGCGGAATTGTGTTTGTTTGTTTAACAATTGCTTAGTTGCTCACCAAGTATACCACATGGTCGTGGAATTGTGTTTGGACGGAAAAAAAAGGTAATTAAGGAAATGGTTAAGTTCCCAGTACATCAAACAAAATTAAGTTACTGATAGTTGTTCTGAGATGAAAATTCAAGTAAGTTAGTGCCAAAATTAGCTCTCAAAAACAGAAAAAAGTGAATAAATCTGAAGAAAGGAAAGAAGAGGAACGGGGAAGAGAGAGAAGATCGAGGCACAACAGACAGGGATGCGAACGAACTTACTGGGGAGATATAGCTTGGTCGCTGCCAAGTCCGGTGGAGGAGCAGCCGGAATCGAAGAGCTTCGAAGCGTCGTCGCGTAAGTGGACGCACGGCGAGAGTGGATTTGGTATCGAACGAAAACTTGGAGCTCCCCGGCGTCTTTGTCGGCGGAGAACGGGGACGGAGAGGCGGCGGCATCGGCGAGTGAGAACCGGTGGGGGCGGGCGGAGCTGGCGGCTTCTATCTCTCCGCTGGGCGGCGCGCCGTGGAGCAGAAAATTTACCACTGAAAGGAAAACTGTCTGACTTTACCAGGCACAAAACTGCATGTCTAACGCTCTTTTCGGCCCTAGACGAGAGAAATTTGGAGTATATAGCCCAAAGCCCACAGCCGCACGATCTTTTCCCGTTCTAAAGTCCGCGACTGACGAGCCTGCTTTTCTTTTCCTGATTTGAGCACCTGTGATAGGAGACCTACTAAAAAACGTGCTGATTTCGAGTATCTTAAAAACCTTAAGGGCTTGTTTGGTATCCAGGAATTCATTTCATTTGTAGCATTTTGAAAGAGTGTGGATTTTGTACACCCAAGCATGGGTGTGGGTGTACTCTGTACCGTTGATCCGGGCCTGGAGATTCGTGCGAAGGCTGGCCTGGTGGAAAATTATCCTGCATTTCTCTATTTTACCTGTCACGTCCGTTCTCCTTTTCATCCGGCTTTTTTGCCACGCGACACGGGACCTGCCGGGGACAGGAGACGCGCTGAGTAGCAGAAAGGACTAGGGTGCGTGTTCTCCATCCCCAACCTCTCCGTTGTGTTCCCTCACGCTGTAGCCGCCGGCGTCGCTAGACAGTTGCCGACACCGCGCCGTCTTCTCCCCCGTGCGCCGTATCCAGGGAGCCTTCCTCGCCGTCGACGCGCCGTCCCCGTGCGGCGTCGCCGCGGTCGTCAGCAAGCCGGCCGCACCGCGCCGCCGACTAGCAGAAATCTGCCATGACCGATGCAGCATGCCTGGCTGAGCTGCGTGAGGTCCGAGAACCTTCACATTCCGACTCAGACAGCTCTGAATCTGATGCTACAGTTTCTGCTTCCTCCACCAGCCTTCCTTCCGTCTGCCCAGCCTTCTTCCGAGCACTCCTCAACTTGTAAGTTGCCCAGGTGTCTGCTTTTTGGATCATTTGCTGCAAAAGAAAAAGCCAAAAAAGAGGGGGGGAAGGTGATGATATGCTTCAAACAAACAACAGTATTCTCCATTAGAGGCCAAACGAGGGAGTGCATTGTGAGGCATGTGGTTCAACACTTACAGATGGTATGCTTGTGTTCTTCCCACTGCTCAGATCCATGTCGACAGCCTCTCTGGTGTGAGAGATGAACAATGCGTTGGAGATAGAGGGGCAGGTGGATGTGGAACTCACTCAGTATGTCCAGGTGGGGGAACCTGTGGCAGCTGGAAAAAATAACTCCATGATGTGCAACGAGGCTTCCATGCCATGCCTCTACATGACTTGACAACACAAGCTGAAAAAAGTTGGTCCACTGTGGAAGGACAGATATTGTGGAAACAATGATGCATGGAAAAAAGCCAGATATTCGGGGCATGGGGTGCTCCAGGTTCTGTACATGTGTAAAACCACATGTGAGAGCACACCAACAGCAAGAGGACGACCAGGGATTAAAACAATGTTAGTGTTCTTCTACAAAAATGCAGCAACTACAAAAGCAGGGGAGCAAAAAAAACATACAGAAAAATGGAAACTTGGCTCTTCATTCAATCTAATAAACATTCAGAAGTACACCTTGGTTACATTAGACCTACACAACAGGCAAACACTAGATCAACATCCAAAAGACTGCAAGCAAATGTGGCCCTCCACATTGCATGCAAACCTACACAACAAACATCAGAGCTGCTATGGCAGTGGCAGCAAGTGTAACCATGATTGAACCAGGGGCTAATAACCAGCACATGGCAACAAACACAGTCATCACCATGCGGAGCTTCCTGAACTTTGAGGCAGATGAGCTTAGTGAGTTGATCTGTGACTGCAACTCACTAATCTCTATCTGTCGGGCTAGGCCTTGGTCATCTAACTCTGTCTGCATTCTTCTGAGAGCCTGGGCCTTCTGATCAAGCTCTTCTCGTATGGCCGCCAACTCCTGTCCGTGTTTCGCCTGAAGAATTGTTGTTCTGAACTTGACCATCTTCTCCACATAATCGGCGACGAGATCAACCCATACCCATGTCTTGCAAGAGTATGGTTCCTGTGGGAATAACGGGAGTAAATAGGTAGTGAGGAGAATTGCAGCAACAGCAAGCAAAAATCACGAAGGACAGAGAAAATCGAATGGATTGCTTACATTTCTGTCTGCTTTCCGGCAGATGTAGTAGTCTCGGTGTGGGTTCCTTGCGCTAAGCGAGGTTTTCTGGCTAAGCGGGATTTTGCAAGCGCACAGCATCTGGGGCTTCGGAACATGCTCTGAAACCTCTTCTTCGATGCTGCATTCCTAACTGCACCGGGCGGCGCCGCCGCATCCGACGCCGGCGCAGCGACAGCCAGCGGCAGCCTGCCGCCGCGGCAAGCGCCCCGATGCTCGCATCGTTGGCGGCAACCGTCGAAGCTGCCATGTCCTCCGCTCCCGCATCCAACGGGAGAGCACCCGCCCACGCCGCCGCCGTTGGATCCGCCCGCGCCGCCGCCCCGCCGGATCCGCCCCGCCGGATCCGCCCACGCCGCCGCCGCACCCGCCCACGCCGCTGCACCCGCCCCCGTCGCAGCCGCCTCCGCCGCCTCCGAATCCGGCGCCGGCGGCGCCGCCGCCGCCGCTGGTGCTGCTGCGCAAGGTTGACTGCGACATGCTGCTCCTGACGATGGAGGAGAGGTGATGGTGTGGAGGAGAGAGGATTCGGGAGGAGAGATGATGGTGGAGGAGAGAGGAATCAGGAGGAGGCGCTACTGCCGGCCGTGTCGGGTGAGTGGGGAACGCAGCAGCGGTATCGTGGAGTCAAAAGCCGTGTCTGGTGGCTTTTTGCTTCTGTTCATGGTACCATGCAATTTTTCAGAAACGATGGAAAAGAAGCAAAAACCACACTCTGACCTAACATCTTTTCCGAATCTTGAAGCATCCAACGGCTATAGCAACACCCACACCCATCCTTGGGTGTACATATGTATTTCCGCATTTTGAAATGAATTCATGCATTCATTTCATTTACATTGTAATTCCAGAAATACACACTTGTTTGGTTGTCACAGGAATTGCAAATGACAATAGAATTCAATATTGAATTTGTAAATGACTTCCATGTACTAAAATAAAAACGCATGCATCACGTGATTGCAACAAGTATTTCTCGTAACTTTTTATCCTTAAAACATTCTACAAAATACCGAAACATAGATCATAATCCACATATCATCCAAGTTTCCAAGTTCTAGTCCATAAAACAACTACAATAAACAAGTTTCATAGTTTAAATAGTTCCAGGTAGACTGCTACATAGATCATAATCCACATAAGTGCATCAACTTAACAAATACAAGTTCCAGAGTTTAAATAAGTTGCACATCACAAAGGCTGCTACATCACAAGTTCCAGAGTTTCAACAAGTTTCATAGTTTAAATAGTTCCAGGTAGACTGCTACATAATCATGTGCTTATTTGCTTTAGAACCCACTTCTTCTTCATCCTTTCAGGCAGTACCAATAGAGACTTGAACTTGCGATCATCGGCAACTAGAACATCGTATATTGCCAAGAGCTGATCATCTTCTAGTTCTGGTATTCCACCAAGGAGAGCCCAGATTTCTTCAGGACTTGCCGGCTTTGGTGGCGGCTCAGAGCATCGGCTTTGAACACAGCGAGTAAAATTGTCCAATTTATCTCCAAGCATTGTTGCAATCGAGTCATCGGAACGGTACCTCTTCTTTGGACGATCTTCGTCATCCTTAGTTGAGGAGTTGGCATCTTTATTGGTTGCGGTGGTGTTAGCTATCTCCTCCGCCATTTCAGCCGCGCTCTCATTTGCTGTCCTTGCACCCTCGCCCGTAGCACGGTCTCTGTTGTAAAGTGTACTGATCATGTCCCAATACTTGATGACCTTGTACCTATACGAGGCTGCATCTTTGTTGGCCTACAAATAATAGGATAACCAGTGAATATGAAAGACAATGTATGGTCAAACTTTAGTTCTAGCACACGAAAAACCAGGTTTGCAAAAACGACAAGCTGCCTTAGTCAAATAACAGCCAGACTTGCGGAAAAGGAAAATTTTGATGTCTGAATTAGATTGCTGCAATTAAATAATATTGGTATCCATCTGTCAAATGGGCTAGAAATTTCAGAACGATTGGCATTTTGTAATGATGCTGCTGTACAATGTGACTGGTGCTATTTTCATTGGTAGCCATAATGTAATTCATGTAAATAAGATGGGCTAGAAAATTTCAGACGTCGCACTGCTGCAGCAGGAGGATCTTGTCACAGTGGAACTAATTCAGAGCCCATGGAGTTTTCTGGATTGCTGATGCCTGCTTGCTTCAGTGTGAACAACTATTGGTAAGTTTTGTACCCGGCAAGTAAATGATCAACAACGCCTAGAGTTACTGCTAACAATCAGAGCTACTGCTCCCATAATTCACAAAGTTCTTGCATCCAGTTTATATGACAGAGCTAAACTGGAGTGCTAATCTCAAGAAGCAAATTGGTCAATTTGACCTGGGTGAGTAAGAAGATTCAGAATGTGTCGTCTGCTCTGGCAGACGAACATGAGCTTAACTGAACATGAGCTCTGCGAATTACGGAGTACTTTCGATGCGTCAAGATCCAGCTGCCGTGCGTCTGTCTGAACTTTCAAGTTCATACTGGATGAATTGTATTATAACAGCACACCACTCGCAGTCGTACAGGTTACATTAGTCAGATATAGCATAACCATGTTTTTTGAATATTGGTAGAGCAGCAGTAGAGCTCAGCTGCTTAAGAATACATCATCAAACAAACAGCTACTTAATCACTAACAACACCTGGAAACTCCATGAAGCAAGTACTCCTTCATGTGAGTTAAACCCTTCAGTCACAGCATATCAAAGAAAAGGAGATGGTGTCCCTAATGCTGCAATTAATCTCATGTCCACTAACTCACACATCTCGCGGTAGGAATATTATTACATACTAGGCAGTAGACAGTAGACTGTACAGGTGAACTAATGCTAGATGCGGTATAGTGGAATGATTCAAAGCCAGCAAATAAGGAAGTGATATAGAGATTACCTTGGCATAGTTGTTCCAAACATCATCTTCAACGGATATCATGTTCTTGTCATCGTCCCAACCAAATCCACTCTGGCTAAGCATATTGTTGACAATGACATAATGCTTGTCAAAAGTTTTGCTCCTAGCAATGATGTTATCCTTGGTAAGCTCGACTGTGCATTTCTCCATCACTTTCTTAACTGCAGCTGTGTATACATGGGGTTTCCACCCATTCTGAGCTCGATCTCCTTTGTTGAAGTATTCCACAAACACATCCAACAGAGCTTTGTCCATTGCATCTGTCCACTTGATGTAACTTCTACCTTTCTTAGTGGGAGCATTGCTCGAATCCATCTCTATATGTACATAAACATTACAATGAGTTAGTGGCAAGTGTATGTATATAAGAGAGTGTAAAAAACTGGACATATATGAAACATACCAAAAAGAAAATATGTACAACATTCAAGCAAACTCAAGCTTGTCCATGCCTAGCTTGATAATCAGCCCACATCTGATTAGCTAGGGTCAATCTCCTGTTGTTCCACTCATTCGTCATCTCAATGTGGGTAATCATGTCGGGTTCATCCACATCAATGACGACATTATTTAGCTGATTATCTACCGCTTGCAACATCACATCATCCATCTCTCTTTGCCTATCAGCTAGGAAGTTATGCAATATGCAACAAGCATTGATTACTCGAATCTGCCATTAAGTTAGTATGGCATGTTAATACAAAACTCAAAAGGTTCCAACAAATGGTTTGAATTTAAAAAAAAATATTAGATGATACCTGATTTTTTATTCCAAAAAATGAACTAGCCCTTAGAGTAGCCCATCTCATCTTTATAAGAGCCCAAATCCTCTCAATTACGTTCCTAGCAATTGCATGCCGCAGGTTATAGAGCTCTTGTGGAGTTTCTGGATTATTCCCATTGGCAGCCCACTCTTTCAAGTGATACCTTGTATTCCTAAATGGAGCGAAGAAGCCTGGACCATTCGTGTATCCAAGCATCTACTAGGTAGTATTTTCCTAAGGTTTATGAAAATAGGCCACATTAGATTTTAGTTGACAAATGCAAATATCTAGTCAAAAGTTGTATCGTACTAAGATAGGAGTTACCATTTGGAACTTTGAAAGAGTCATCTCTATCCATTGCATCTCTCAGCACTCTACCATCTGACGCTGAACCTTCCCAGCCAGCCAACACATAAACAAACTTCATGTTGCGGTCACAGTACGCCCAACACATTTGTTGTTATGGCCTTCTTTCTATTCCTATATCTACCTTGCTTGCGTAGCGGAACACGGACATCAACATGTGTGCCATCTAAGGCTCCAAGCCCATCGGGGAACCACCTCCATTTGTGATCCTCGGGTAGTTCAGTAGCAGGGGTCCGGCAACTTGATGATTTCATGGGATAAAGAAAGAATGGCTCCTAAGACCTCATTGAAATGTCTACTAATTGGCTCAAGTGTCAACCTATAGGTGCTACGAATCAACCTAAACTTCATGCCATGGCCAAGTACAAGCAATACAATGGTCACAACCTCTTCAACGGTCACATGAAAGGTGTCTTTCAGTCCAGCCCTTTCACGTAACATGGCACATAGGTCAAAGAAGGACCTTTTGGTAAACCTTAGAGTATCATAGCAATATAGATTTGGACCCATGTAAATATTCCTAAGCATCTGCCTCCTAATTCTATTCTCGGCCTCTTCCTCACTGAAATCACCAAGCTCAACTATCTTTCTCCTACAATACATATGTTGAGCTACTGCAACTACGGTAATAAAGAACCCAGCTGCTGCCCGCTTCCTTTTTTTCCTCTTCTCATGATATAACTCTAGTGGTAGATCAGCCATCTGCAAATATATTTTCTAAGAATCAATCAATCAACCTACCACCACTAGGCAAGCAAACAAGAATTCATGAAGGATAATTAAGTTCTTGCAACAATGTAGCTTAACGGGTAGTAGGAGTATAATTTAAGCAGAAGGTAGCAGAACACAATGACATCTGGCCAAGATCAACTTAACCTACCTGACCAGCTAACTACCATTCCCATACCTAGAGGTTACTTGCTATTTCAGAATTAAGTAATGTCCAGTCCAAGAGGGTGCAGGATTAAATAACTAACTAAAGTATGGAAACAGCCTGATGGCATTGGCAGTAGAATAAGAAAATCGGTGCTAGCAAACATCAGTCATACGTCCTCGATTATGAACGCCACAGATGTAATATCCACAGAAACACAAATTTTGGAGGTAAAAATACCTACAATTAAACTGATTTGAATTGCGCTTGTTAGATTACCAACATGGGAGATTTGAGATACCACACATTGGATTAGAACATTCTTCCGGACAAGATGATACCATATGGCAGAAACTGAAGACAAGCAAAAAAGAAAAGTATTCCAAGTTTTAGACAAAAATAAACAGTGCTACTCACATTATCAGCATGCATCATTTTTGAGACGAAAGAACCGCAGACACAAATCATTGTATGCACAGGTAATTGTCAAAATCAAAAGTAGTACTGTAGAAGGTAGAAAACTATAGAGTAGAAGCTTGATCAGTTTGAATGGTTATCCTTCCACAGTACTATGCAGTTGGATCTCACTACTGCATCACTGGGCACTCAACTGAAGAATAACGATGCATTGAAGCTGAAGAATGGACATGCAAACAATTTCACAGGACATGGTTGAATTGGCCAAGTTACTGTTGAAATAAGGATCGATGAAATCAACAAGTAATTATTAAGATTTGTGCATGCTTCCACCTCGAAAATAGATGAATGATTTCAGATGCCACAGTCATGCAAGAATAATGTTTCAGACAGAGGTCATTCTTCAGTACCAAATCAATCAAGCATTGTTAACACAAGAATAATAACCATGCACAAAGGCTCAAGAATAACCAAGCAATGAACAATGCAAACAGTTTGATCCATCATCATCACCTTCGGAGTTCAGAACACCTTCTGCCTTAGGTTCACAGCTTCAGATAGTCCCTTCTTGGCGACGCAATTCACATCGACCTGTCCCTTCTTGGCGACGCTGCTCCAGTCCTTGGCGGAGACGCCGCTGCGCCAGTCGAACTCGAACGCGATGGTGGTGGGCGGGCGGTGGTAGGGCGCCCAGAAGCAGGCGAGGTAGTCCCCGGCCTCCGACGACGTGAAGGCGAAGTTGCCCGACTGGCGCACGAGCTTCCACGGCGAGGTGACGTCCGGCTGGACCTTGATCCAGAGAAGAGGAGAGGTGGAGGGAGGGAAGCGGTGAGGTGGAGGGAGGGAGGGAGAGAGGGAGGCAGCGTCGCAGCGAGGTGGAGGGAGGGAGGCTGGTGGAGGGATAGAGGCGGCGAGGTGGAGGGATAGAGGCGGCGAGGCGGAAGGCGGCGATGAGGTAGGCGGCGAGGCGGAAGGCGGCGATGAGGTAGGCGGCGATGAGGTAGGCGGCGAGGCGGAAGGCGGCGATGAGGTATCGAGGACGACGAGACGAGATCTAGGTTTCCCAAATGACAGGTCCTGGACGGGAATCACCCTAAGGCGCGGCGTTATTTCGGTGGAATTGACAAATGAAATGACGCTATGATTCCGTGACAGCCAAACAGGATGTTCCTGGAATTGCCAAATGAATTCCGTGATTTCGGGGTAAATTCCTGGATACCAAACGAGCCCTAAGAGTTGTTGTTATTTAGAGGAAACGGCGACCAAATTGAACCAGGCAACGAACACAATTTTGTTTATCCTTGTTTTGTCACAAAACCCAACTCTAAACAACGGGAGTGATGTTTTGGCACCCGGGACAATATGCTCCCGGTTTTAAATTTTCATTTTAAATATACTTTTAAAAAGTTGAAAATTTTGGAAACAAAATTTAGTGAGTACATCTCAAAATTCTACATGTTCACAAAGTGGTTCCGCAGAAAACCGAAATTTTTAGTGTCATGTGTAAAAAACACAAAATTTTGGTGTACAAAAAGGTTGTGTATGTGACTTTTTTTGTCTTTTTCACACAAGTCACAAAAAAATCAGTTTTTCGTAAAACTTGTCCGTGTCGATATGCAAGCACCGAAATTGTAGTTCAAATTTTTTTAACATTTCAAATTCGGTGACAGGAGCACATGCTCCCACGTGCTGAATTGAGTTTATAGTACTAGGTGGGTTATTTAAAGAGAACTTGAGGGTATTTTGGCCAGCTTATGGGTAGCCAAAACCAAGTATAGGCATATATGTGTTAAATTATGTTGCATGGTTCTAGTTTTGTACATTTTATTGATCTAAAATTCTAACTATATTTGTCCATTCAATATCTTTGGTTAAGCATGTGGAAAAATGTGTTTCAAAATGGGCGAAATGATAGTTGATAGCCCCTATTGAAAGATGTCAATTTACATAGAAAAAGGCATCATAATCCTAAGTATGGATAAAATTGAGGAGAAATCAATCGAAGGTGAAAGACACCACTATCACTATTGATTATTTCTATAGTTTGGACATCTTCTATCTTACTATATACTCTATTGTTATCGATTTTGACCATTGCTTTAATGAGCTACCTTCAGAATTGTTTAAGAACTCCTCTTGTCTTGAGTCTAGAGACTCAATTTCTATGTTCAATGTGATTAAGCTTGCTCATCTTACATAGATATATCATGGGGTTTCTCTAGTTATGAGCACGAGAATATACAATATACACTTGAGCTATTCATTATTCACGGATATTTAAAGACTTTAAAGATTGTCTTGATATTTGAAAGCGCCTTCTTAGCAACAAATGGCATCAAGACTGAGCTGCACAACAAAATGTCCGCGGTGGCTTCTTGATGATTTGATGATGCTCTACACCGAGCGAGAGATATTTAAATATCTTGATAGATAATAAAAATTACCAGAAATATGCACAAAGAAGGATAAAGCTATGCCATTTCCTAGGATTTCTATAGGTCACTAAAGCTTCGTTATTTTTCACCTTTTCAGAATCTACTAATATTTAAATGTGTTTCTATTTTTTTCGTACCAAGCGATTATGTTAGAATCATACACTAGTATAGTACTCCCCACGTTCACATTTACTTTGTTCCAGGTTTGTTTAAAGTCAAACTTTGTAAATTTTGATAAAAAATATTTATGAAAATATATTAACATATGAGAAGTAAATTCTATTGTAATATAATATTTGTAGAATATAATTCATATTATATATTTTGTATTACAGATGTTAGTATATCTTTCTATATTTTCGATCAAACTTTGTAGACTTTGACTAAACCCAGACGTGAACTAAACAAAAATGGAGGGAGTATTAATTAATGTTTTGGGATTATTTTGATCTTTTTATAGTTTATCCTACCTTAAATTATTTTCGTTCTATGCCACTGCCATCACAGCTTTGTAGGTTAGAACTTAGGAATAGGCGAAGTAGTTGCATTCTAAGGCTCCTCATAGTGGGGAGTAACATAAGGTAGTGTCATGCATATGTTACTAGTCCATGTTACTACCTTCATAGTGGAAAGTAACTTAGAAAATGAATCATGCAAAGTCTCATTTATTAGTTTGTAGACTCATTTTATCTTGGAGTGTGTGATGTTATGGTAACATAGCTAGTTACCACCTCACTCTTTTTTTTCATTTATTGCTATGCCATGTCACCAAAATACCTTGAAATGTGTGATGTTACTATCTAAGTTACTCCCACTATGAGCAGTCTAAGTGCTACATGCTGAGCATGCACAAGGTGCTTTGATTCACTACATGTAGGTTAGGATTACACCTATTCTTTACCTTCTCTTTGCATAAACAATGAAATTTGACCAACGGTATGAGATAAAACTATCCACATGTGCCAAAAAAAAAAACTTTTAACTTGAACAGAGTAAATATAGATGATTCGTTCATATAGGAATGCCGTCATCAGATCAATCAGCCACCGTCCAAGTCATGTCACCCTGGAAGATCCAATGGCACACCTCCATCTCACCCGGTTTCCCACCAAGCGCGAGGAACGCCCCATGGTTAGGGCTCCATTCCGACGTGTCGAGATGGCAGATCGCCACCCCACGGTTGATCTTCTGGTCGGAATCGACGGCCAGGATCTCAGCCTCGTACAGCCTGACGCTCGGCACCGAGTGGCAGTAGTACACCAGGTACGGGAACAGGCTCTGGTGGCACGACACGGACGACGTCACGCTGCCGCCGTCGACGCCGGCGATCTTCCCGAGCCTGATGTCCCCGCCGCTGCCCGCCGCGGACTCCGTGCTGCGCACCGCGATGTGGTCGCCCAGCATCTCCACGGCGAAGTCGAGGACGTCCTCGGCCGACGTCGCGCACCGCTTGGTCTCGCCCCGGCTGGGCGGTCGCGCGCACTCGTCCACCGTGGACGCCACCACCTGCCTCATCGCCGTGCCGGGCGGCGCCCCGAACAACTCCGACACGGCGCCCGCCTCGAACGGTATCTTCGCGGCGATGTCCCTCGGCAGGAACGCCCGTGGCGGCATCTTGTCGCTGATGTCCGGCATCGGCATCCGGTTGCCGGTTATGAGGTCCCGCTCCCGGAAGAACTTGCCCGGCTCCGGCGACCACTTCGGCTGCTGCCGACGATGCCCCGACGACAGGTCCGCCATCACCTTGGACACCTCCATCTTGGACATGTTCTGGTACTCCTTGAACTCGACACCGTCGTTGGAGTAGGCCTTGAACGTGGTGTTGTCGCCGGTGTAGTGCGTGAACCCGATCCGGTGGTTGGGGTTGGAGCCCTGCCCGTACCCCTTGAACGCCACGCTCCCCGGGTTCACCGACTTGCCGTAGCTCTCGAAGTCGGCGGTGGCGCCGTTGGCGTCGTTCGCGTACGACGTGAAGCTGTCGTCGCCCACGTTGGCGTTGTCCCTGTACCCCTTGAAATCGTCGGCGCCGCCGTTGCTGCCGGGGGAGTAGCTCCGGAACGTGTTCTGGGGCGCGTTCCCGTTGACGCCGTAGGACTCGAACTTGTCCGTGGCGCTGTTGGCCTTGTCGCCGTAGTTGATGAAGCCGGACATGATCGAGTTGGAGTGGTTGCCGTACGCCTTGAAGGACTCGCCGGCGCCGTTCGCCGCCTTGCCGTAGCCCGTGAAGCTCTCCACGCCGGAGTTAGCGTCCTGCGTGTACGCCGTGAACTCGCGGGAACGGCCGTTGCCGGCGGCGTCGTAGGTTGTGAAGGTGACGGCGGCCGTGTTGGTCTCGCCGTCGTAGGCGGCGAACTCGCCTGAGCCGCCCGTGGCGCCGGAG
Organism: Lolium rigidum; assembly: GCF_022539505.1. Classification (NCBI taxonomy): domain Eukaryota; kingdom Viridiplantae; phylum Streptophyta; class Magnoliopsida; order Poales; family Poaceae; genus Lolium; species Lolium rigidum. The sequence goes on along the minus strand of NC_061512.1, from coordinate 173,560,993 downwards.
GTGTAGGAGTTGAAGCTCGCGGTGCCGACGTTGCCTAGCGCCTCGTATGTGGCGAACGAGTCGTTGCGGCCGAGCGAGCCCTTGCCGTACCGGTGGAAGGAGTCCACCGGGTTGATCTGGCCTCTGGAGTAGACGGCGAAGGCGTCGGCGCCGCCGCCGCCGCTGTTGCCGTAGCTGCTGAAGTTGCCGTTGTCGTAGTTCTTGAACGGCGCAGTGGTCGAGTTGGAGGCTGGCGATGAGCCGGACGTGACGGCGGCCACGGATGACGGTCCAGACCAGATGGCGTCGGAGGTGGCGGGGCAGAGGATGGAGGCCGCGACGCAGAACGCGGGGAGGCGCGAGCCGAGCTGGCCCGCGGCGGCGAGGGAGGAGAAGGCGGCAGCGTCGGGCGCGGAGAGCGGGGACAGCTTGGCGAAGAAGAAGGCCGGGTGGAGGCGGTTGCTGTGCACCTTCCGGTTCCAGTACCGGATGAAGGCCGCCTTGGCCGTGAACGGGTTCACGGGCAGCGCCGACGACGGCGTCAGCCGAGGCAAGCGTCGCTGCGGCGGCGGCGGCGTCGACGGGAAACGCGAGGGCGGAGACGACGGGGGTGGGGAGAAGGCATCAGAGGACACCGAAGGCCGTGGCAGCCCTCTTGGCGTTGGGAAACGTGGCGGTGGATCAGAGAACCGCGGTGAGCCTCGCGGCGCCGGAGCAGGGGAAGGAGAGTCGACAGCATAGGAGAAGGGCAAAGCCCGTGGAAATCCCTGTGGCGTCAAGGGACGTGGAGGCCGAGAAGGGGAAGGGGAGACGGCCATGTACGCCGGCGAACGGCGTGGCGTCAGGAAACGCGACGGGGGAGCAGGGTTTGGTGGGAGGACGTCATCGGATAGCCATGGAAATGGCAATGGAGTTGAGCGTGGCAGGCCGAGGCTGAGCAGGAGGATGGTGACCAAGAAGAGGTGAGAGTGGCGAGATGGCGCCATTGTTGGATGGGAAGTTGGGGATGCAGCGGGAGATTTATAGGAGGATTGATTTGGGCGGGAGGCGCAGCTACAAAGCGTTGGAAAATTAGAAGAGGTGTTGGTGGTTTGGCCGTTCAGAATCAAGTTCAGTCTCACTCTGACCAAACCAAACCCAGCATCGCGCGCACGACCATCTGAACCTGCCATCTGAGATCGCACCAAAATGTTTACAGTGGGTATATTAATATGAGCGCACCAGAATGTTAGAGTGGGTATGCTGGTTTTCTCTATACCCTCTGGTATTTAGGAATTTTCTGAAAGTTGCACTTACAAAAGGAGACTTGAAACATTATACTGACGACAACGGTTCACAGAAAAAAAAACTCCAGCATATGCCGTAATGGCCTACGAGTTGCAAGAAAATTGAATCTGAAGTCTGTATTTACAGAACAGGGGAAAATATGCAATTAAACATCATCCATCCACTTGCATAAATAAAGCATCTAAAAACATATTTCGACATTCAACACCATTCAAATCCGCAAACAGCGCCCCTTCTGTTCGGAGGAACATTCTCAAAATGATTTTCTTCCTTCAGCTCGAACCGAAACCAGCACCCCGATGTCATTTGCCACCTTCACGAAGAACCTAGCGGCACCAGCTTTTTGGTACTTAGCAAAGGTCCTCATATCACCGCATCACAATATGTGATTTTCAGTTTGCGGAGCCTCTGGAGCTTGACTAGTGGATCCGGCAACTCAATGTGAATATGTGAAATGCTCAAGCACTGTAACATAGGCAAGTCAACAAAAGACTCCGGTAATTGCTTCAGACTAGAGCAGCCTGCCAAGTTTAAATTCCGAAGGAAAGAAAGGTTGCCAAAAGATTCTGGTAGCTGTTTGAGCCTGAAGCACCCCTCCAGGTTCAGGTTCTCTAAACTTTCCAGCTGAAACGGGTGAGGCAACTGATCAAGACCGGTGCAGTTTGATAGATCCAGCCGCTGCAGTTTATGAAGTCCAGAAAAAGATGCAGGTAACTTGCATATTAGAGGACAGGACGACAGGTTGAGGCACTCCAACCCCTTAAGATCACCAAGGGCTGGGGGCAAGTTTCGGAGTCTATCGCATCCATGTACATTCAGATATTTCAGCTTCCGGAAAGTTGTGATAAACGTGGGTAACGCCTCAATGCATGTTTTCGAGATATCCAAAAACTTGAGGTTCTGCAAGCAGCCCATTTCATTCGGTAATGCTGTTATTCTGAAGCCTGAAATATTGAGATATCTAAGATGTTTCAGCTGATCAATAGAAGCTGGTAATTCTTCAAAGGGACAACCACTAAGATCCAAGAGACGCGTGTATCTTAGTACTGGCAACAGATCGGCTATAGCCTTTGTTGCCTCACAATTTCTGAAAAGCACTGCCTTTGCACTGCTTACCAAATATTCGTCAGTTGCTGATTCCTTAGTGTAACATGTCAATGTTGCATAACGGAAAGGTGGCTTCCCTACAGAGCCACTTAGTGCCATGCCATAGTCCAAATGCATTACGTCATCTCTGGTCAGATATCTCAGAAAATCATACGCCAAATTATTCACACGAAGAACAACAGAACTGATGCATTTCATCTCGACCTAATGAAGAAAGATCATGTCAGTTTCATGGAACTGACTACCGCCACTGAATTCGAACTAGTTATAGTGTAACCTTAGTAAGAAGAAAGACTATTATGTAGTAAGAACTAATCTACAATGTTTAAACATGGAATAAGACAGACCAAAGTAATCTAAAAAAACAAAAAGGAGTCCAGGAAACATCTCATGGATTTCTAAACAGTGACCAACACGTATGGCATACTCCATTAAAAACTTCCTTAAAGAATTGATGCTTTCTTAAGCAAGCAAGGTGAATGAGACCATGTTGTTGTAATTCAGTAGTTGACTACAAACATAAGTGTCCAATTGATGTAGTAATTCAGTAGTTGACTACAAACATAAGGAACCACACCAATCCAACACACTGCATAGAAAAATAGGCATCAATTATATGATAAAAACGATCTGTAACTAATTGAAGAGGTAACATAAAAGTTATGTCTAGAGCAATCAACTGGTATTCATCATGAAAAAACTGTAGCCTACAACTTACCAAGGATGTATCTACAACTTCAAGGATGGATGCAGATAAAAGGTCATCAGTGTATATTTCTCCGAGCAAAGAAGCAGAAAAGGTCCCACGTTCTGATCGAAATAAATCCAATGCTCTCCATTGTCGAATAAGTTCATCCTTGTCTATGATAGAACCTCTAGGAAACACCGACAAATAAAGGAAGCACAATTTTAATGTATGGTGCATGCTGTAATATATTGCCATGAATGATGAAAATACTGTTGACTTAGGGAAAAACTTTTCCTCTAGTTTCCACAATTCTTCATCCCTTACAGCGAGCCAGGTGTTCATGCCTTGATTATGCACCATTGAACCAAGAGACTGAGCTAACATAGGAATTCCGTTGCACCTCCTTGCAATTTTCTTACCAATTTCTGTATACTGCGGATCTACTATTGCATCTTTGTTTCCAAATGATTTCTCAGCAAATACAGTCCAACAGTGTTCTTCAGATAGACCACCCAAGTTGTATGATGAACTAGTACCCATCACTTTTGCTACTAGTTTACTAGAAGTGGTCACTATGACCTTGGCACATTTCTGTTTGGCCCCAAACAATTCCTTCAGATTAACAAGAAAGTTGACATTCATAGAGAACAGATTGTCCAAGACAATTAAACAGCTGCTATTATGAAGTATCTCTTGAACATCATGCGCAAGCTGGAACGGGCACCCCAAAGAATAATTTCTGCAAACTTGAGGTATACTACCTTTCACTGATTTATTAGCTTCCGAGATAATGTGTGTCCCAATTTTCGTAAGGGACAAGTTATTGTCAAGGCTTATCCATACCCGGAAATCAAATTCCCAATCTTCTCCTCCATCCTCGAAAACTAACCTAGCAAGACTCGTTTTGCCCAGCCCTGGCTGGCCAACTATTGGAAGGATGGACAAACTATTGCGATTGTTTTGCAAGAGCAATCTTTTTACATCTTGTTTCTCACGATCCCTTCCGATGATTGCGGCTCCATCAAATCCAAATTGCTCCTTGTATTGTTGAGGAAGTGCACCAGTGTGCTGACGGGAACAGAATTCGACAGAATGGTCCTTCACATGACGCAACTTCCTGCTGATCGTGTCCAATCTTTGGGCAACATTTGTATGCAGAATTAATGGACCTGATAACCAGAACAATGTATCCTGCAAAATGTGGTTATGTTACTTAGAATACTCAGATTCGAAGATGATTTGAAAAAATGTGGTTCTTTTTTTTTTTGAGAATAAAAAAAAATGTGGATCTTTTTTCTGAAAAAATATGGTTCTGTTACTTAGAATACTCTGCTTCACAAATCAATGTTTACATAGTTCAGTTAGCATGACTTTGGAACAAGCTAAATGCGCAGCAGTCGTGAGCAATTAGCCACATTTATAAAATCTCTGCGAGCATGTGCTGTGTGAGAGAGAAGGGAGCAGCTTGGAATTGGATAGTCCAATTAACTCACCTTCCAGGTCCGGCGGCTGGGTCGGTGCCTGATGCTGCCGTGGTATTCGAGCTCGTCGAGTAGATCCTCCAGCGCGTAGAGCACTATCTTGATGTTCGTCAACCGCACGCGCGCCTCCAAGGATTGGTCCTCCATTAAGATCGACAGAGCCAACCGCAACGTGCACAGGGGCAACTTGAGACAATCCAAGACCTCGTCGAGCTTTGTCGGAAGCCCCCGCCTTAAAGCGACAGATTCGAGCTGCCGCTGGATCCCGTCGACGGCAGCGGCGGCGGTCGCGGCTGCCATGGCGCCGTGATTTTTTGATATTTTTTTGAGAATATGGAGCCGTGATTTTAGTGGGAACGGAGTGGAAGCGGGGGCAGAGAGGAGGAAGCGACGTCGCCTCGTCACAGTAATAAACGACTCCGCCTGGAAGGGGCTGGCGCCGGACACTGAACTGGAGGCCGACCCGGATTAGATGAACCAACACTCGTGTCCGTGCGGTGAGATCTCAGCTGTATCTGTACCCAGAGACGACCTAACTCAACTGGTCGGATTACCGGAGTCATAGAGGCACAACCACAATTTTTATAACAACATAAAATTATACAGAGAATTTCAGATAAGCAGCAATAGACTCTGCTGTTTCGAAGCTAGGTAAACTGCATACCACCGTTTCAATGACTCTCTTCCCTATGCCCCCTACTTTTTCCTCATAGTGAGGATCACTCCTCCGAGGTACATCGAATAGGCAACGACACATGGGGATTAGTTCTCGGAGATCTCAATCCGGTCGTCAGGTGTTTATCTGATTGCCGCCGAGATATCCTCCATCAAGGAGACCAGCATCTTCCAAGATCCGTGCGTTTGGAAAGGGAGGCATGTTGGGTTTGACGGCGCGAGGCAGCGGGGCGTGTATTGGCCTTGGACCAGAAGAAAATCAATCGAATCCTAGGCTTGGTTGGGGATAGGAGGAGTCGGTCATGTGGATCTTTGTAGATATAAAGAGGATGACCGGAGAGTCAGAGACCAAACCTCCTACGAACTGGAGATGGAACCAATATCGGTCACGAACTCAGCAACAAATGTGGGACGCGCTGCGGCGGACCAGAGCGGGAGACTAGTGCGTCGCGAGCGAACTTGAATGGTCTAGGTGGGGCAGGAGGGAAAATAAGACTGAAACGGTATCTTGGCAATTTTGCGTATTTTGTATTTTGCTGAAAAGGAAAAATAGTTTAAAGAAATGTTGTTGATTAAAATTTCAGCAGAAATCTTAGCTCCTTTATCTCTACTACATAGTACCTAAAAAGAACGAAGCTCTTTTTTTTTTGATCGCATCTTTCATCAAGCATAATTTTAGTAACCCAATTAATTAACCCAATTGATTAAAAGCGCAGCTACCCTATTTGGAGCGATTGAGCGCACCCACTCCACGACAAACCCCGCACGTGCTGCTGTTCCGCCCATCCCGATACACACCCCAGGCGCCGCTCCGGTCAGGGCCAACGAGCACCCCTATTCTCCGCTCATTGCGGCGGAAACTTGGCTCGCCGCTTAGGGAAAGCAGTTCTGGGCCGGGCCCATGTAACGGACAGCTTTTCTTCCCCTTCAGGTTCTGGTTTTTGGCTTTTTTTCATTTCTTTCGATTTTAAGGTTTTTCAACACTTTTCCGTTTAGTTTATTTGAACGTTTTGAATTTATGAATTTTTTCAATTTCCAACTTTTTTGAAATCTGTTCAGATTTAGAATTTGTTCAAATTTCCAAATTTGTTCAGATTTAAAATTTGTTCAAATTTCCAAAATTTGTTCAAACTTTGAAATTTTGAAATTCGTTCAGATTTTAATTTTAATTTTTTTCTCAATTTCTAAATTTTTTTATGTTTGAAACTTTTTCAAAATGAAATTTATTTAGAGTTTGAAAAAGTTCAGTTTTAATAAATGTTCACTTTGAAATTTGTTCAATTCCAAAAAATGTTCAGTTTTAAAAATGTTTAATTTTAAAATAATTTAAAATGTTCAGTTTTCTAAAACTTCAGATTTAAAATGCCTTACAAACGAAAAAAACAGAAAATAGAAAAAACAAAAAGGAACCGAAAAAGAGAGACTACCTTTTATTGGGCCGCAGCGGGGAGGCCCATAAACATGCTGCTTCAGGCGGGAGGGAGGCTCGCTCCCGCTTAAAGCGGGCAATAGGGGCTCCCAGGGCCAACTACCATGGGCGGATGCAGCGTGGGGGCCAGGGGGCCGTGGCCCACCTAGAAATTCGGCCAGCCCAAAGTATACCCCTTGAAAAAAGGCCCATTCTTGCAATTCTAGAGCCCATCCTGGAGCCTGGAGGTTCGTGGACTGGAGTCTGGTCGTCAGGAGATAGCGTCCAGGTCAGGCTCGAGTCGCCGCCCGCGATTCCCCACGCCCCGACCGCTGCCGCCCCTGCCATGCCCCCGCCGCTGCCCGCTGGCCCTGCCCGCCCACTAATCGTCGACTCTGCGCCCGACGCTTGCCCGCGGCCCGCCCTCTGCAACCTTGCCCTCACGCCTCATGGGCTCACTGACCCAGCCCCGCCGCGGCGCCGCCCAGTTGCCGCTGCAGTGCCGCACTGACCACCGGGTGCCGGCCGCCGCACTGAACACCGAGCGACCAGAACCGAGGTGTAGGTGAGTCTTTTCTTTGCCTCTCGGGAAGATTCAACGTTTCAGCTATTTTCTCAGTACATGTGTCTCCGTATGTTTTTCTATGTCTCTTAAGTGTTATAGTGATGAAGAACACATAAAATTGCTAAATTGCTAATGCGAAACCATAGATTAATGTAAGTGATGATACTGAAACTTTCATGGCAATGCGAAACCGTAGATTGAAGAAATGATGTAATTTTCTATTTATGCCATATTCTATCATGCAAGACTCTTTTCATGTTTTAAACTATTTATAATCGTGCACATTTGATATATGTATTAAACTTCAATGTTTACAATGAATTTGTCTTGTATATTGTTCATTACTTCATTATGCAAAGGTTTTTCACATTTTAGGGGACACAAAAAAAATTGAGGTGTGCCCCCTCCAATTCTTCCTGCGTCCGCCACTGCCAACTACACCTGCGCTCCACGTTCGCTGCCACCCGCGCGATCCTTACCCACGCGACCTGTAGCGGGCATCTCCAGGTGTCTCCGCGCCGCCGAATGCCTCCATCGCAGCGGTAGTGGCCATCTCCTTGCGGCTCACCAGAGGCTGCAGGCTGCATCGACATTGTGTGATTGATTCAAGGTGCGTTTGGTAGGCTGGATGGACCATGACTCGCATCGGGCCAACAAATTTCGGTCCATTTGGATGCCTGCAGGCCACTGTGTTCTTGCATGAACCGGGTTTTAAAGCACCCCGACAGGCCCTGGAGGAACGCCCGGAATGATAGTTTCTCCGGAGCTAGGCCCGTTGTGGCCAGAAGCATGCACACATGGAGAAGGGAGGCGGAGACGCCGCGTCCCCTCCGCCTCCCTTCGGGAACACGCGTCATAATTAGCCTCACCGCACCCCTCTCCTTCCTCTCACTCGCGACCGCACTCTCACCTCCCCCAAACTATCACATCACCCGGCGGTTCCCCCCGCCGACCAACCCGCCACACTGCCGCACGGAGGAGCACCGGTACCAGAGGAGGAGACGTCGGCGAGCATCATCGGGACATCGGCCGCAACCTGCTCCGCAGTCTTCATTGGCATCTCGAGCTCACCCGCGACCTCGAACTCGTCCTCGGCCGGAACAATGGCGGTAAAGACCTCTCCTTCTCACCTTGGTACTCGTTCTGCCATAACATGCCATTGTCGGTCTTTTGCGATGACATGCAGATTAGATATGCTAGGGTTTCAGTTAGGATAGCATTTGGATTGATGTTTGCAAGGTTTTCGTCCCCATTTCTTGTTGTTCTTGTCCAGCTCTTGCTTTTCACGATCTCGGTTTGCTTAGATCTGTTACTCTAGTATCGGATTGCGGTAGATCCTTCCTAGATCGGACGGTGGATTGCTGAAACTGCCAGATCATACTCTGCATGCAAAGAGGGGAAGGTTTTTTGTGCTGGGGTTTAGCATGTTCAGATTGTTGTGCGGAATGAGTCGCGCTAGTTTGTTCTAGATTGTGGTGTTTCTGATTGAACTAGGCTGATGATTGTAACCGGGAATCATAGTGTGAGGAGATGATTGATCAGAACCTATGGCATGACTGAATATCACCATGCCATCGATTCTGATCAAACATCTCCTCGGTATGTGCTCATTGTATGAGGCCTATGCTACCTTGCTTTCCATGTTTGTACTTCTTCAGTTGTGCAATGGCCAATGATTTAACTATGACACAACAGAAGGTAGTGTGCTACCCTCAAACTTAGTCATGTGTGCCATATTTCTTGCACACTAGACTTAGTTTGCGGACAGTCCCTTTGCCTGCCGTGTGATTTAATATATGAGGCCTCATTTTGTTTGTCTAGTGCATTGGTCAATGATTGAACAATGGCACACTGGAAGGCCAGGTGCTGCCCTCAAACTTAGTCGTGTGTGTGATTACTTGCACACTAGACTTAGTTTGAGGGCAGTCCCTTGAGCTGTCGTGTGAGCCAATGTATGAGGCATCACATATTTTCAATGTTCGTTTTCATCTATATACTTGTGAGCAGGCACACCTCTAATGCCATGTGTTCTTGTGGCAGACTGAGAAGCTCAAACTTGGATCACCTACTAAGAACCCTAAGGAGGGACCGTCAAAGAAGCGAAGGGCGGCTAACGTCGGCCACTTCCAGCGGGATGTAGGGCCGGACCAGTTCTTGCGCATCGTCTTCAGGCCTACCTTCAACCGGTTCCGGATCCCTCATGATTTCGTCAGGTGGTTCGGAGAAATCCCTTCGAACATCATCGTCACCAGCAACACTAGCTACTACTTGAGGATTACTACGGTGAGAGAAGGCGATGACGCATACATCGACCAGGGGTGGGCGGCCTTCGCCGTCGCTCATCAGCTGCAGATAGGCCAGTTCCTCATCTTCAAGAAGGTGTCAACCTTCCAGTACAATGTGCTCATCTTCGACCACACCTACACTGAGGTGATGACCATGTGTCGTTACCATGGCAACGCCACCAGGTGTGTCGTCTTCCAAAGTCATGTCTGAAGCTAACCTGGTTCTGTGTCGCTGCTACCATGTCTGTGTCTAGTTATTGTCCCTGTCGTGTGTTGAACTATGATCGTGTATGGTGTGTCATGAACTATGACCGTGTTTGAACTATGATCAGTGCTAAGTTTGCATGAACTGTGAATTGTGTTCTTACTTGTACTGTTAATCACTGGTAATCTCACCACCGAAGGTAAGAGGTAAGCAAAAGCAGATTCTAGGTTGCAACCAAACAACAGGGACGCCGGTCTAGGCTCGCGGAGCTTGTTTGAGTCCATACAACGCCTTGTCGAGCTTACACACATGCCCAAAACGAGTCTCATACCCAGGAGGTTGACGCATATAAACGTCTTCTTCCAGAACACCATGCAAGAACGCGTTCTTCACATCTAATTGACGAAGCTTCCATCCTCGAGAGACAGCAAGAGACAGAACAAGATGAATAGTCACCGCCTTAACCACCGGACTGAAGGTGTCCTCATAATCAATGCCATACCGCTGTTTAAACCCCTTGGCAACCAGACGAGCTTTATAGCTATCTATAGTACCATCAGCATTGGGTTTAATTTTATAGACCCATTTGCAGTCAATGACATTCTGACCATGAGCAGACGGAACAAGGTGCCAAGTTTGATTCTTCATAAGAGCAGAATACTCCTCATCCTCAGCATGAACAAGGTGCCAAGGTCCCAATCTTTCCTTCTAACTAGCCAAAAAATCCTTGCATTTCATGGTGTTCGGATACCTCACGACCATCCTCAGCATGAAGGATTGCTATAGAATTTCTCCTTTACCTTTCACTGGCCATTGTGCACCTCTTTTTCCAGTAGTTACATTCAGTAAGTAACAAGTCATCTAAGTGTTGCTTCACTATTAAGTGAATCCATAATAAAAATGACTTTATTGCAGTTCTAAATTAATATTTGGAGCCTCGACAAACTAACATGCCACTTCTTCAAGTCAAACGGCAAACTTTTAAGCTTATCCGTTGTGACTGCAGAGCTATAAGATTTGTTTGATGCCCTTGTCCAAGAATTTGCAACACAATCATAAAAACCCGGGAGATCAATCCAATAGTTTTCAAAGCGAAACTACCTAGCATTTGGAATATCTGTATCCACTTTGAGTCTCAATCAACTGTTCAGTAAACACCTAAGAATTCCAAAACACGATAATATCCTAGATGGGCCATAAGCAAAGCAATTAAAACGCTTTGGACGAAACTTTCTAAGAAAATGCCAATCAAAAGCTTCACACTTAGTTTCTTGCAGGCATATGATGTCACATTCACTCTCAACAATTTTGTTTGTGACTTCCCTCTGCCTAATTTCAGAGTTAATCCCACAAACATTCCAACACAGAACCCTCCACTTTCTTCTATTGGTAAGACACATTGATTAACAAATACATATAAAGGAGATATGAACTTGAGTGCATAACACCAAGCAGCCAGACAAGAGCAGACCAAACATAGTTCCAGACTTAATAAAGTTGCAGTTATAAGTGCAGACATAAGAGAAGCCCGAGCAGCCTCAGTTCACCAACAAAACCACGTGGCTTTCCTCGTGACTTCCCACAAAACAACTATATGTATATGTTGGAAAATAGACAAGTGTGCGCTTATCCTTCCCAGCAGCTTCGTTGGACATTAAATTGGTGAATTTTGTAAACACAACAATGGCAAGCAAATAACATATGAGCAACCCAAATTTAAAACCCAGTAAGGCAGTAACATATGAACTCCAAGAACAGAGGGATGGAGCCATTCTACCTCATCCAGTCATGCACCGCCTGGCCTGCTGTGCTGAGAGCCTGAGACATACAACAGACAAGCGGACTCCTCCATGCCATGTGCATTGACTATCAGAACATCAACGACCGACCGGCTCCATGGAGGAGCTCGATGAGCTGAGTCATCGACTCCAAGAGCCTTCTTCAGCTACAGCCGTGGTTTGTGTTGTTCCCAAATTGTTGGGAGGATTAACAATTTAACACAAACGCCTGGTATACAAGTAAGGCATCCATATTCCAACAACAAAAAATCTTCAGGCACCGGCACAGGTTGGTGACCACTCTCTCGCAGTTCACGCCCACGTTAGGAAAAGCTGTCCGGCAGGGCGCACTGTCTCTGTGCGGCGCCGTGCGGACCTGGCACACGAACTTGCATGTACAATGGTTAATAAAACTGTCTTAACTCAGCGCCGCTACGTAATTTACATATAACAACAAAACATGATGTACAATAGATTGTTTTTTAATTTTATTTATAGTAATCAGATATTTTAAATTTATGGTGAGAGAGGTTATGCTAAGAGACCATCTCTTAATTAAGAGAAGGTAAACCCTTTTTAACATTCTCTCTCCTCCACCTAAGCATTTATCCTACTTGACACGTGTAAGATATCACCATTGCACATACCCTTACCTAGCCAAGACCAAGCGCTGGGAGTACAGGCACCTAGAGGCAAGGGCCTGCTGCGTCGGAGTACAGACATGGAGTTCAAGGGCGCCGCACCGGGGAAAGGTGTCAGGGCAGCAAGCCAGAGCGGCCTGCGGGGGCAGGGGCGGCGGTGCCGGGAGACCGTGTGGCTGAGGTTCAGGGCATCTGGCGAGTAGGTGGGGGCATAGCTAAATCGGGAGGCCTCGGGGACAGGATCTCGGCTGCCGGATGGCCCGGATCTCGAGGGATGGGGATCGACGATGAAGTTCCGTTCTCTCGCCGGATGAGGAAGGCAGCGTCTTGCTGCGGTAACGGCAAGATCCGAGCGGGCAAGGCGGCTCCTATGCGGGAATCGCGGGATGGGTTGGGGCAATGGAAGAAAAAAGAAATACATGCCACTGATAGATTACATCAGTATGCGATTTGGTGGGACGGCAAAACGGTCCAAAAAATATTATTTAGGAAACTTCTTGGCAAAAACCTTAGCTTCTTTGTTATTAGGTATGGATAGAAAATAAGCCCGTGCGTTGCTGCGGGTTAATTTTTTACCGAACCTAACCGTCACATCCACCTGGAGATAACTCCTTCCCTTTGTCCTTCCCACCAACGCTCAACAGATTTTCCCACCTGAAACAGTTGAACGCTCTCATTTCCTCCCTCCCCCCTCTCTCCTCGCTACAGTAGTTGGGTAAGGTTTCCCCTATTTTGGGTTGGACCAAGGCCCTCGTCGGCGGCCATGATGCCGGGGAGCGGCTGAGGCGAGACCCTGGTCGTCGTGCTGTATATACTAGGTCTAATGTTTGTAGTTGGTCCTCCGTGGCGTCTGGGACTAGAGCACCAGATCTTGTTGGCCAGATCTTGTGCGTCCTGCGGCCGAGCTTATTCCTCGTCATGCGCTGGTGGCGAGCGCTACCGTTGGCGGAGAAGAACATCCCAGGGATCTCCGACAATAAGGCCATTGAGTCTAGCTTCTGCATCTTAGACATGCTTTCAAGGTGGAAGGATGAGATGCAGAGCCTGGACGCGTCTGCTCTGGCTCGTCATCACCACTATCCTCTCCGCCTGCCTCCTCCCCAAATCCGTGGCAGGTACTTTGGGATCTATGGCAGGTTGATTTCTTTGAAGTGGTGATGTCGTGCCTCTACTCTTCTAGTCCATCTATTGTCTCTGTTTTTCTTCGATTTCTTGGGCGCCATGGTGGTGATTTAGATCGAAGTGGACAAAGCAGCTGTTGTGACTAGATGGGTTCGGAGTTTTGGAGCCAGATTATCATGGAGCTTCTTCTCAGCGACCAAGTACTGGTGAAAGGACACAGATGCCGCCTAGAGGGGGGGCGAATAGGCGGTTTAAAACTTTTACGAATATGGCTTAAAAAATGCAGAATAAAACTAGCGTTTAATTTGTCAAGCACAAAACCTATATAACTAGGGTTCACCTATGTGCACCAACAACTTATGCTAAGCAATACAAGCAACTATGTGATAGCAACATATATAACTTCAAGCACGAAGGCTATCACAAAGTAAAGTGCATAAGTAAAGAGCTCGGGTATAGAAATAACCGAAGTGACGCGGAGAGAACGATGTATCCCGAAGTTCACACTCTTGCGAGTGCTACTCTCCGTTGGAGCGGTGTGGAGGACAAGTCACTCCAAATGCTCGAAGGCCACCGTATTCTCCTCGAGAATTCCCACCAAAAGGGATGTCCTCGATCCACTATGAAACCTTAGGGTGGTCACCGAACCCGCACAAAGCTTGGGGCTATCTCCACAACTTAATTGGAGGCTCCCAATAAAACGCCACAGAGGCCTTGCCCTTGAAGAATCTCCACAACTTAATTGGAGTCCCCAAGAACACCACAAAGACTACAAAGACCACTAAGCCGTCTAAGGTCCAAAGACCCAAGAGGAACAAGCTCCGGGAACAAGCTCCCGGAGTGAATATCTCACGAACTTTCACCTCCACGTGTCACCGCAGAGAAGTAAAACCGATGCACCAAATGCAATGGCAAGAACACCACAAAGGTGATCCAATCATTCACTCTCAAATTCCAACAAAGCTACTAAAGCTATTGGGGAAATAAGAGAGGAAAAACAAAAGAAGAGGAACACCAAATTTCTCTCCAAGATCTAGATCTAGTGATTCCCTCACAAAGAGGGGAATTTGATTGGTGCAAATATAGATCTAGATCACCTCTCTCTTTTGAGCAAGAATCATGGAGGAATTAGGGGAGGGAAAGCTCTCATGAGTTCAACAATGGTGGAGAGGTTGAGAGAGAGAGGAGGAAGAAGCAACTTCAAGAGATGGAGAGAGAAAGGCTTAAATAGGAGGGTTGTTTATTTTCTGCCCGTTGGGGAAAGGAAAAATCCGGCTAGGGCCGGTAGTACCGCTTGGTGGGCTGCGGTACTACCGCCCAGCCCACCCACGCAGCGGCCAGCTAAAGGAGCAAGGGGATCGGGGGAGCACCGCTCCATCGCGGGTGGGCGCACGTGGGGCCGAGCGGGAGCTAGCGATGTGAGGCGAGCGGGCCAGGGAGGTGTGCGGGCGAGCGGCTCGGTCGAGCGGGGCGCGAGGCGGCGAAACCTATTCACCGCTCATAGCGGGCGCTATTTGGCGGTCCGCTCATAGCGGGATGGTTTGGGCCGGCCCATTAGCGATAGCAGTGGTGTTTCTATTCTCTTTCTTATTTTCGTCGGTTCTTTTCTCTGGTTCTTCTAGTTTTTTCTCTAGCTTCTGGTTTTGTCGGTCGGTTTTTTCGAACTGTTCATGATTTGAACTTTTTCGAATTTGAACTTTTTTATGATTGATTTTTTAGTTTTGAATTTTTTTCCAATTTGAACAATTTTTAAGTTTGAACATTTTATTGTTTTGAACTTTTTTCCAATTTAATCAATTTTTAAGTTTGAACATTTTATTGTTTTGAACAATTTTTAAATTTGAAAAAATTTAAGTTTAAAAATATGAACATTTTTCGCGTTCGAACTATTTTCAGATTTGATATTTTTTAAATTTGAATAATTTTACATTTTGAACAATTTTTAATTTGAAACATTTTTGAAATTTGAACTTTTTCGAAATTTGAAATTTGTTCGATTTTGAAAGTTGTTCATTTTTTAAAATCGTTCAATTTTGAATTATTTGGTTTAGAATTTTGTACATATTTGAATTTTTTCGGTTTTAAATTTGTATAACTTTTTAAAACCGTAACAATAGTGCAATATATGAGACCAGCGACACAGGAAATGGGCCTGGCCCAACTAACGTTTCTTTAAGCGGGGCCATGGTCCCTCCCGCTTAAAGCGGGGAATAGGAGCACCCGCGCGAGGCAGCGTCGTGTTTGGTGAGTGGGTGAGCGTGGCGCAGCGAGCGGGGGCCAGCGTGGGGGCGAGCGGGCTAGGGAGGCGAGTGGAGCGCACGTCGGCCTGGTGGCTTGGCGGGGCGTGCGCTGCTGTGCAACCAGGAGCGAAATCGTTAAAAAAGGCCGACCTTCGCGAAGGAAAGACAACTCGCTCCGCACGCGACAAGTGGCGCGCTGTGGTGCCAGAAAATCCCTGGGAAGTGGTCTCCTTGCTCGCCACATGTCGCAAGGGGAAGCAAGGTGGGGATGGGGGAGGAGAGAGAAGACTGAGTTGTGTCAGTTTTCCCTTTTTCTTCTAGATTCGTTTTTTTCAAAATGAAATATCTTGAGAACCGTAAGTTCAAATTGCAAACCGTTTTCACTTTTGAGATCCTCGCGTCGAGATCTTTGATACGCGTACAGCACGCGACCGTTGGGAACCCCAAGAGGAAGGTGTGATGCGTACAGCGGCAAGTTTTCCCTCAGTAAGAAACCAAGGTTTATCGAACCAGTAGAAGCCAAGAAGCATGTTTAAGGTTGATGGCGGCGAGATATAGTGCGGCGCAATACCAGGGATTCCGGCGCCAACGTGGAACCTGCACAACACAACCAAAGTACTTTGTCCCAACGTAACAGTGAGGTTGTCAATCTCACCGGCTTGCTGTAACAAAGGATTAGTTGTATAGTGTGGATGATGATTGTTTGCAGAAAACAGTAGAACAAGTATTGCAGTAGATTGTATTCGATGTTAAGAATGGACCGGGGTCCACAGTTCACTAGAGGTGTCTCTCCCATAAGATAAATAGCATGTTGGGTGAACAAATTACAGTTGGGCAATTGACAAATAAAGAGGGCATGACCATGCACATACATGATATGATGAATATTGTGAGATTTAATTGGGCATTACGACAAAGTACATAGACCGCTATCCAAGCATGCATCTATGCCTAAAAAGTCCACCTTCAAGGTTATCATCCGAACCCCTTCCAAGTATTAAGTTGAAAACAACGGACAATTGCATTAAGTATGGTGCGTAATGTAATCAACAACTACATCCTTAGACATAGCATCGATGTTTTATCCCTAGTGGCAACAACACATCCACAACCTTAGAACTTTCTCGTCACCGTCCCGCATTTAATGGAGGCATGAACCCACTATCGAGCATAAATACTCCCTCTTGGAGTTAAGAGTAAAAACTTGGCCAGAGCCTCTACTAATAACGGAGAGCATGCAAGATCATAAACAACACATAGGTAATAGATTGATAATCAACATATCATAGTATTCTCTATCCATCGGATCCCAACAAACACAACATATAGCATTACAGATAGATGATCTTGATCATGTTAGGCAGCTCACAAGACCCGACAATGAAGCATAATTAGGAGAAGACGACCATCTAGCTACTGCTATGGATCCATAGTCCAGGGGTGAACTACTCACACATCACTCCGGAGGCGACCATGGCGGTGAAGAGTACTCCGGGAGATGATTCCCCTCTCCGGCAGGGTGCCGGAGGCGATCTCCTGAATCCCCCGAGATGGGATTGGCGGCGGCGGCGTCTCTGGAAGGTTTTCCGTATCGTGGCTCTCGGTACTAGGGGTTTCACGACGAAGGCTATAATTAGGCAGAGGAGATAGGTCAGGGGCCACACGAGGGCCCCACACAACAGGCCGGCGCGGCCAAGGCCCAGGCCGCGCCGCCCTAGAGTTTGGCCACCTCGTGGCCCCACTTCGTATCATCTTCGGTCTTCTGGAAGCTTCGTGTGAAAATAGGCCCCTGGGCGTTGATTTCGTCCAATTCCGAGAATATTTCCTTACTAGGATTTCTGAAACCAAAAACAGCGAGAAAACAAGCAATCGGCTCTTCGGCATCTCGTTAATAGGTTAGTGCCGGAAAATGCATAAATATGACATAAAGTATGCATAAAACATGTAGATATCATCAATAATGTGGCATGGAACATAAGAAATTATCGATACGTCGGAGACGTATCAGCATCCCCAAGCTTAGTTCCTGCTCGTCCCGAGCAGGTAAACGATAACAAAGATAATTTCTGGAGTGACATGCCCTCATAACCTTGATCATACTATTGTAAAGCACATGAGCTGAGATCAAATCATTCAAAGCAAGTATCTATATTGATATAAGAGATGATAATGCAAGAGTTAGACAAGCTAGAAGTTTTCATGAACTATTGCTTTAAAGACATGAAACCGTACAAAGTTCATTAAGGATGTGTTAAGTATTCAGCATAGAAGTTCTATCCTTCATTCCAAGCATCAAGTAAATTTTCACAACATAAGAATAATTCAGTCAAGTAAACATAAACATGAACGTCATGAATCAACTGTTTCGAAGTCTACTCAACCGGTGAGCGCAAGCATTTGGTATTAGCACCAGGATATTATGGCATAAAGAACGTTAATGGGGGTTTGGAAGGCCAAATGGAAGAAAGGCTTGCAAAGCTGTAAATGACCATTAGACAGGAGGAAGCCTTATGATCGAAGCTATGCAATGAGTAGTGATTGCCATGCAACAGATGCACATAGAGCTATATGTGTATGAAAGCTCTCCAATGGAACTAGTGGGGGTGCATCCAACTTGGTTGCTCACGAAGACCTAGAGCACTTTTGAGGAGGCTCATCATTGGAATATACAACCCAAGTTCTATAGTGTAAATTCCCCCACATAGTTATACTAGTAAAACATGAAAACTCTCTCATATGAAGTGTAGGTGCTAAACATGAGCACAAATGATGAATATGAATAATGCGGGTGCTAAAACATGAGCACAAGTGTGGATAAAAGATAGTAATGTTGCCCCCTTTTTCTTTATTCTCTTTTTTTCTTTTTTTTTCTTTTCATTCCTTTTTTCTTTCTTTTCATCATTTTTTCTCTTTTCTTCTTTTTTTTTCTTTTTGATGGCCTCCATGGCTCTTTTCATTTTTAGGGGCAACATCCTAATATGACAACACACTTTTTGGTACAAATAACTCATAATGAATGAAACATGATGTATGAAACTGTATGCCTCTGCCAATGTAGCAGGATGTGCAATGATCTAGCGTAACATGGGTAAATCACACATCAGCTGTATATGATCATGCAAAGCAATATATAAATAATAAATGACAACATGGCATGTAATGTAAAATGGATGTTGCATGGCAATATATCTCGGAACAGCTATGGAAATGTTGTGGTAGGTAGGTATGGTGGCTGTTTTGAGGAGATGTATGTGCTTATGTGTAGGAGAACAAGAGAAAGTCCTCCCACGGGTTTGGATGTACCGGCGAAGTATGCACAATTATCAATGTGAGCAAAAGGCAATGCACAGTACCGAAGAGGCTAGCAAATTTAGATGGTGGAAGTGCCAAAAACCGTAGCTTAACATTAGTCAAAAAGAACTCACAAGCTTATTGCAAACATCTAGCAGGTTCAACATTAAGAGCATGATTAAAATTTACTCCAAGGAGGGTCGTTCACGGTGGCACAAGTACCCCGCTAGCTCCCTCGACCTTCAGCACAACTTAGTTATTACGATGAACTCTCAGACATGGAAAGCTATCAAGTCCAACTACACCTTCAACTATTTAAATAGAGTTTGTAGTACGGCACAAGCTTAAAGACAACGATCCACTACTAATTTTAACTTATTTATCCAGCAAGCCTTACCATCTAAATACCTCAAAACATTTGCAAAGAATCAAGTTATCAAAGCTCAATGTTCTACAAGTATTTTATTATACACTACCACATGCAACATTTCCCGTTTCCAACCATACAACAATTTAACGAAGAAGATTCAACCTTCGCCATGAATATTATGAGTAAAGCCTAAGGACATATTTGTCCATATGCAACAGCGGAGCGTGTCTCTCTCCCACACAATGAATGCTAGGATCCATTTTATTCAAACAAAACAAAAACAAAAGCAAACAGACGCTCCAAGCAAAGTACATAAGATGTGATGGAATAAAAATATAGTTTCACTAGAGGAACCTGATAATGTTGTCGATGAAGAAGGGGATGCCTTGGGCATCCCCAAGCTTAGACGCTTGAGTATTCTTGAAATATGCAGGGGTGAACCACCGGGGCATCCCCAAGCTTAAAGCTTTCACTCTCCTTGATCATATTGTATCATCTCCCTCTCTTGATCCTTGAAAACTTCCTCCACACCAAACTCAAAACAACTCATTAGAGGGTTAGTGCACAATTAAAATTTACATGTTCAGAGGTGACATAATCATTCTTAACACTTCTGGACATTGCACAAAGCTACTGAAAGTTAATGGAATCGAAAAATCCATCAAGCATAGCAAAACAGGCAATGCGAAATAAAAGGCAGAATCTGTCAAAACAGAACAGTTCGTAAAGACGAATTTTATTGAGGCACCAGACTTGCTCAAATGAAAATTCTCAAATTGAATGAAAGTTGCGTACATATCTGAGGATCACTCACGTAAATTGGCATAATTTTCTGAGTTACCTACAGAGAATTAGACCCAGATTCGTGACAGCAAAGAAATCTGTTTCTGCGCAGTAATCCAAATCTAGTATGAACCTTACTATCAACGACTTTACTTGGCACAACAATGCACAAAACTAAGATAAGGAGAGGTTGCTACAGTAGTAACAACTTCCAAGACTCAAATATAAAATAAAGTTACTGAAGTAAAAACATGGGTTGTCTCCCATAAGAGCTTTTCTTTAACGCATTTCAGCTAGGCGCAGAAAGTGTGTATCAAGTGTTATCAAGAGACGAAGCATCAACATCATAATTTTCACAATTTGTCCCATTGGGGATCTTAGATGCTCCCTTATCTATAGTGGTTTTAAGAGCTTTATCAATTTTAGGCCTATAATAGCTTTTTGGTTTAGGCACCTTAGAGACATACATGAACTTTTGCTCCTTACCACATAAGCTTTCTCTCTAAACTTTATAGATGAAAAGGTTGAACCCAATGTTCCCATAGCCTCTTCAAGTTCGCTAATCCTCTGGGTTTGATTATCATGAATAGCACAAGATTCTAAGATGGCGATTCTCTCATTAATTCCACCTAGAGATTTATTAAGTTTATCAGTGCTATCAAGTAATGCTCCCAAAGTAGTATCAATACTTGGAAGGTTTTGCTTTATGGTTTCCAACTTTTTCATGACATCTTCAAGAGAGGTTTCAATTTTAACTTCATTAACAGGTGGTATTCCAAATATACTCTCAATAATGCAATTAGCTTCTAAAACAGGAGTACCTAGGAAGTTACCTCCCGCGAGACAATCAAGAACATACCTATTCCAGCTAGAGATACCAACATAAAAATTCCTGAGTAGGATAGTGGTGGAGTGTTTCTTAGTGCACCTATTATGGGCATCACTAATTCTATACCAAGCATCTTTTAAACATTCTCCCCCTTTTTGCTTAAACGAACGAACTTCAACTTCAGGATTACTCATTTTAGCAATAGTAAATAAAGCAAACTAGATAAAGTAAATGCAAGTAACTAAATTTTTTGTGTTTTTAATATAGCAAACAAGATAGCAAGTAAAGTAAAACTAGCAACTAATTTTTTTGTGTTTTGATATAATGCAGCAAACAAAATAGTAAATAAAATAAAGCAAGACAAAAACAAAGTAAAGAGATTGGAATGTGGAGACTCCCCTTGCAGCGTGTCTTGATCTCCCCGGCAACGGCGCCAGAAAACAGTCTTGATATGCGTACAGCACGCGACCGTTGGGAACCCCAAGAGGAAGGTGTGATGCGTACAGCGGCAAGTTTTTCCTCAGTAAGAAACCAAGGTTTATCGAACCAGTAGGAGCCAAGAAGCACGTTTAAGGTTGATGGCGGCGAGATGTAGTGCGGCGCAACACCAGGGATTCTGGCGCCAACGTGGAACCTGCACAACACAACCAAAGTACTTTGTCCCAACGTAACAGTGAGGTTGTCAATCTCACCGGCTTGCTGTAACAAAGGATTAGATTTATAGTGTGGATGATGATTGTTTGCGAGAAAACGAGTAGAACAAGTATTGCGATAGATTGTATTCGATGTTAAGAATGGACCGGGGTCCACAGTTCACTAGAGGTGTCTCTCCCATAAGATAAATAGCATGTTGGGTGAACAAATTACAGTTGGGCAATTGACAAATAAAGAGGGCATGACCATGCACATACATGATATGATGAATATTGTGAGATTTAATTTGGCATTACGACAAAGTACATAGACCGCTATCCAGCATGCATCTATGCCTAAAAAGTCCACCTTCAGGTTATCATCCGAACCCCTTTCAGTATTAAGTTGAAAACAACAGACAATTGCATTAAGTATGGTGCGTAATGTAATCAACAACTACATCCTTAGACATAGCATCGATGTTTTATCCCTAGTGGCAACAGCACATCCACAACCTTATAACTTTCTGTCACTATCCCAGATTTAATGGAGGCATGAACCCACTATCGAGCATAAATAGTTAAGAGTAAAAACTTGGCCAGAGCCTCTACTAATAACGGAGAGCATGCAAGATCATAAACAACACATAGGTAATAGATTGATAATCAACATAGCATAGTATTCTCTATCCATCGGATCCCAACAAACACAACATATAGCATTACAGATAGATGATCTTGATCATGTTAGGCAGCTGATGACCCACAAGTATAGGGGGTGTATCGTAGTATCTTCGATATGTAAGAATGTCGATCCCAACGAGGAGCAGAAGGTGTTGACAAGCAGTTTCGATGAAGGATTCACTGTAAATGCTCACAGACAAGTATTCAGGGGTTTTGATGTAGCAGATGAATAAAGTACGAGTAAGTAAAGTGCGAGAGTAACAATTGCAGCGAGTGGCCCAATCCTTTTTAGCACAAAGGACAAGCCGGTTTGTTTACTTATAATGACCAAACGTTCTCGAGGACACACGGGATTTTAGTCTAGTGCTTTCGCTACATACGGCTAATTAATCTTCATTGTTTTGATAAGTGTTGTGTGGGTGAACCTGTGCTAATGTACCGCCCTTCCTAGGACTAATACATACTTGTGATTATACCCCTTGCAAGCATCCGCAACTACAAGAAAGTAATTAAGATAAATCTGTTATCACCAGAATTTGACCAAGTCAGAGGTGGGCCGCGATCAAGATTGGGCTTGAAGAATATACATGGAAGAAATACGTGAACCGGCCTTATACACGAAGTTTGGGCAGTTTGCCCTTGTATCTGTAAATATAGTAGGATACGTGTCGGTTAGTTAGAGTTTGACTCGTGCACGGTTGGGATTATTCCCACGTTAGAAAGTCCACGGACTATAAATATGTATCTAGGGTTATTGAGAAAGACAACAATCACGTTCATCACAAACCAATCTTGGCGCATCGCCGACCCCTTGTTTCGAGGGTTTCTTCCGGGTAAGCATCATGCTGCCTAGATCGCATCTTGCGATCTAGGCAGTATACGTTTATTCGTTGTTCAGGCGTTGCTCGTACTGAAGCCTTTTTGATGGCGAGCAACGTAGTTATCATAGATGTGTTAGGGTTGGCATTGTTCTACCGTGCTACATGCTTCCGTCTGTGCAACCCTTAGACGTCTAGCCGTCCTTACACCTTTCTTAGGTGTAAGGGCGGCACCTTGCTTGATCATTGTTTAGTAGATCCGATCCGTTATGATTGCTCCTTGATTCTTCAAGGATTAGTTTAATATCTGCATAGTTAGGCCTTACAAACGGGTTGAATGATCCAGTGGTACGTAGGGTGTAGTTTGCTAACCCTAGACAAGATGTTCCGGGGATCAACTTAATGTTGGTTTTTAGGCCTTGTCTAGGGTCGGTTTATTATCACCGTGCGTAGCTGCCAGGCTCAATCACGAGTAGGATGTTCCGATTATGTGCTGAAAACCCTAAATCGTCGTAGGTCGTTTTAGCTACATATTGATCAAGCAGGACCACCATGTGATCGTAGACCTCATACGAACCATGGGTGGATCGGCTCCTTGAGCCGATTCACGGGACAACCTGAGAGCCGATCGAGGCTCGTATTTAATGTTTACGTGTATGCCATGCAGGAAACTTAGCGAAGCAAATCCATCACCTTCCCGATCGGTATAGATCGGGTGGCACGCCCTTGCACCAGCATCGGGACGTGTGTACCAGGAGCTTTGCGGGCCGTCGCTCGGAGGGACCAGGGCCAGCCGCAGCCCTAGGTTGTTCCCGGCTCTTCATGTTGCCAGCCGTAGCTCGCCGGTGGGTTTCGGACGCCAATACATTCTGGCACGCCCGGTGGGACAGTCTTCGATATCAACTGCAGCGCCATCTACGTCTGAGATGGCGGAAGGTACTCCAGTCACGTACGAGGATCTGCCCGAGGAGCTCAAGAAGAAGTATGACGATGTCAAAGCTATCCTCGAAGCCGACCTCATCGGCTCTTTCCACAGGACCCGCTCGCACGGCATCAGGTGGAGAGGGTTCACACCGGAAGGCACGCTCGATGGAGTGGACCTGTCCACCCCTTCAGAAGAACGCACCAGGTCCTTGCGTCAGGAGATCAATTTCATGGTAGCTCATTCGCTACACCGCCATTCTGAGAGCCTGGTGAACACTTTGGAGCGTGTCGCCCTTCGGGTGCTCCATGAAATCTTGAGGCATCAGTACTCTCCGGCAGGACCTGCTCTAGGGACTCACCAAGGAGAGCTGCCACTCCAGAGCCGACCACCGCTGCCGTTCGCGCTGGCAGCACCAGAGGTGCCGAGTACACCGGCATTCGTTGTCTACAAGATCGGTGGCGATCCTAGCGACTACCAGTTCTTGTATGAGGCGCCTAAGGAGATCCCTCACGGATACACGTGCACATACATGCCAGACAGCGATGAATCGGGCACTCACGAACCGAGGCCGCAACGAGCAGGGGACTTCCGGAACAGCAGGAGGAGCCTCTGGATCAGATCTTGAGAAGCAGACGTGGCTAGCTAAGTATGCCGCTCCGACGAACGTCCAGAGCTCAACTCCTGCAGCTAGCTCCGATCTTGAGAAGCAAGCATGGCTAGCTAAGTATGCCACGCCAGCGAATCTTCAGAGCTCCACTCCTGCAGCTAGCACCGCGGATCAGATCAGCACGATCTTGAGAGACCAGTTCGGCATGGTGCCGAAAAGGAGGGCAATCGGCTATTCCAAGCCGTACCCCAACGACTACGATTTGATCCCACTGCCACCCAAATATCAGCTCCCTGAATTCTCCAAGTTTAATGGGTCAGATGGCTCCAGCTCTATCGAGCATGTAAGCCGATATTTGGCGCAGCTGGGCACGATCTTAGCTGCAGATGCACTACGCGTGAGGTTCTTTGCATAGTCCCTCACAGGATCGGCTTTTGGGTGGTACACGTCACTGCCACCAGACTCGATCCGGACTTGGAAGCAATTGGAGGAACAATTCCACATGCAGTATCACTCAGAAGCTTCCGAGGCTGGCATTGCCGATCTAGCACAAGTACGTCAGAAGCGCGGGGAAACAGTGTCAGAGTACATCCAGCGCTTCAGGACCGTTAGGAACCGATGTTATTCTGCTCGTTTGACTGAAAAAGAAGCGGTTGAGTTGGCAGTGGTGGGTCTCGCATCACCGATCAAGGACATGGCTTCCCAAGCAGACTACCCTTCACTGGCGCACATGGTTCAGAAACTGTCTTTGTATGAACAGCGCCACCCAGAGCTGTACCAGGACAAATTCAAGCGTGTAGTAGTCCTGGTTGAGACAGAGGAAGATGAAGGGTCTGCGGGAGATCAAGAGGTAGCAGTGGCTGAATGGACTCGGGGGGCAACCCCCGTGTCCTGCAAATGGGTTAAGCCACAAGGTCCGCCCAGATGGTTTGATTTTGACGTAACTAAAGCTGAGCAAATTTTTGACCTCTTACTTAAGGAGAAGCAGCTGAAGTTACCTGAAGGCCTCAAAATCCCCACGGTACAGGAGCTGAACGGAAAGCCATACTGCAAATGGCATAACACGTTCTCCCATACCACCAACGACCGCAGGGTGTGGCGTCAGCGGATCCAAATGGCGATAGAACAAGGACGTCTAATTTTCAACCAGTACGCCATGAAAGTCGACACACACCCCTTCCCCGCCGTTAACACGGTGGAGTACGCTTACCCCGAAGGGTGCCAGCCAGGTTTCTCGTTAAGCATTAACATGGTTGAGCCTGGGCACCACTCTGGTAAGGATAAAGGCGAGAGCAGCCGCTCTCGTAGCAAGGACAAAGAGGAAGCCGCTCCACGCGATCGGCTCCGGCACGATGGCAAACGCTACATCACAGAGGGAGAAGTGAAGAATGTGCGATATCAGCGACCTCTCTCTGATCATCTCCTCAACAAATATGTAAGTCAGTACGACCAGCGCTGGCGGTACAACAGTGACGATGAAAGGGATCGCCTAGCTAGCAGGGACGCCAGGAGACATCGTCGGCATGATGGCGATGAGGAGAGATACGAGCGCCGTGCCAAGGAAAGGTCAAGAGAACAAGACGACGTGGACAAGCACTGGGACTATCCTTTCTTCAAACACTGCTGGGATTCAGGAATGAGCCGATTGCCTACAATCGGCAACTGCCCAGAATGTAGACAGAAGAAGAAGGGTGCAACAGACGTGTCAGTATTCAAACGTCTAGGGCCTCTCCCATCTAGGAACAAGCAAACTGAGTCCTCTCGGGAAGAAGACCTCGAGGAGTTGGAAGATGACTACGAAGAAGAAGAGGACAAGTACCACCGGCCAAGGTGGTGCCCTGATGGACTCAGCCATTCCCAAAAGCGTAGGGTTCAGCGGCTGCGTGGCTTGGAGGAAGCCGAAAGGTTATACCTGCACACGCTAAGGAAGGCGCGGCCTGATCTGGCCGCAAAAATTCAACGAACCCTGGACGAAGAGGGTCGACCTCAAAGGAAAGTGTGGCGCCCCAAACAAAGGAAAGCCGATGAAGAGACATCGGCTGGCACAAACAAGATGTATACTTCTTTGAGCAATGCAATCAAGATGGGGGCCAATTCCAGCAATCGGCCCATATTATCCTTGCCATACGTTTCACCTGTGTTCAGCGCCGATCTAACAGGCGACGGAAAGCTAGGGTATGGGTTTACATCGGCTTGTGAGCTCGAGGAAATCGGCATTGGCCATGTCTGCAGAGCCGATGTTCAGGTATAGTTCTATGGATAACTGCAGAGCCGATATCTGCAGTAACCTGCCAGATTCGGCTCGGGGGGCACATAATCAGATGGGCATATGCTACGAACATGTGCGATACATGGGCAGTGAAATGTGAGGGGCCGATAGAAAAATCGGCCAGTAAAAAAAAAATCTTGGCGCCTCGAAACATGGAGATGCACGAAGACAACAGCATACAAGTACAGCCGATGCAAAGACATCGACTTCAGAATAAAAAGCCGATGCATAGTCATCGACTTTAGAGGCACAAGTTCAGCAAAACATTTGACAGTTTACACAGAAAGGCTCTACCGAAAAAACGCGTTGAGGGCGTGAAGGGCGTCAGCACGGATACGATCCACCTCGGCGATCTCAGCCTCGTCGTCCTCGTCTTTGCCCGTCACCAACTGACTGCTCAGGGCACGGATTTCAGCCAGATCGGTCTTCAGATCGGCTGTGAGACCCTTTGCTTCCTCTTGAGAGCGGGCAATAAGGGCTTCCTTGTCTTGAATAAGCTGCTTGGTCACTCTGATCCTCTCCTCAAGGTTCTCCAGTTCCTTACGCAGGGTCTCGAGCTCGGCATTATTGGCAGAAGTGTCAGTTTTGGCGTCTAAAGCAGCCTTTTTCTCGTTGAGCCGTTGACACTTGTCTGCAATATCGGCCCTCAATGGAAGCTGGGCGTGGCGAAGATTGATTCTTTGACGAGCTGACTGCACCCTTGACTTGAAGACCGACAGCGTCACAGCTGGCCAAAGCTTCACTTGCAGTGTCACAGGGAGATGGGGCTGGATATCTTCGAGGATGCCCTTGACTTCTTCAGGATTCTCAACCAGGGTCTCAACTGAGGAGGAGAGCAAAGCCTTGAGACGCTGAAGTGGGCCATTGACAGTGCTAGGACTTTGCTCTTCCCCTGCCTTGGAGGTAGCTGGCTCGATGGATTCAGGGTCAAACGTCAGCAAGCGTGAAAGGTCGCAACCCTGACGCAGCAAACAAGAACAGCATTAGTATACAACAAAGAAAGGGATAGAGCCAAGGAAGTGGAATGTACCTCTCCCAAGGTGGGAGGAACAGCCGATGTCGTAACGATCGGCTTTTCCGTGGGCTTGGCTAGGTTAGCCATTTGATCAGCCCCGCGCGTTGAGGTTGCCAGGTCTAGCGTGGCGGATGGCATCAGTACCTCTTCAACGTCCTCACTGGAGGTCTCATTAATCTGCAAAAGAAATGGTGAGCCGATCCAAGTAACAATGGGACAGCATGAAATGTGAACCAGTGAGGTAATTACATTTGAAACCTCTTGGCTTGGCGAGGAAACTTGGGGGTCTTTGCGAGCCCTTTTGACGCATCGATGCTTCACGCGTGACCCTGTTTTGATCGGAGCCTGGGGAGCAGTAGGCTCGGGAGTCGACCTTTTCTTAGAAGCCGGCGCTGGCGAGGCCGTCTGGCTCTGTGTGGTAGACCTCTCAGAATTGCCCGAGCTCGAATCCCTCTGGCTGGACTCGGCTTCCCCGCTGGAGCTCTCTTCGGTGGAAGTCTGTAGAAAGAAGTATGAGCATGTTGCAAAAGACTGGGAAGGCAGATAAATATGGTCAAGGCACAAGTCAACTTACGTGCAAGCTTTCTTGGGCAGGGGCTTTGCGCTTCAGGGTCTTTCTGGCAGCCACCTTCCTCACTGCCGTCCTCGCCTAAGTTGAGGCTCGGGGGGCAACTGGCCCCGAAGATGCTTTACTCTTGGGAGCCGATTTCGGTGGAATCGGCTGACTCTGCATTATGACCTTCTTCAGGGGTGGTGAGCTCTGGTAGAAGAGAACCACTGGGGCCGGAGGAAGGAATTCGAAGGGGGAGCCATCGGCTTGCGTGGGCTCTGGGCCATCTTGTTGCTGCCAGGAGATAGAGTCAGGTTACAGACAATTACCATGAGCCATTGCAAGAAATTTATAAGTAATGGTACCTGGTCTGCAGGAACGTCATACTCGTCATCAAGTTGTCTCAGCAACGGTCCTAGAGCTCTCCTGAAGGCATGGGTCTTCCACATGGACCACCAAGTCTCGAAACCATCGGTAGTGAAGGTGAAACGGAGGTTGTTGGGAATTGGAACGGCCAGGGCATCAAAGAAGGTGTAGCACCTTTGGCCAGTGAGGATGTCAGGCAGTTCAGCTCTGCTTGCTGTTAAGTGGTGTAGGAAGAAGTGTGGAGGCACCTGCCCGAGACCAAGCTGTCGGGCTACTACTACCGGTTGGTAAGACTCATAACCAGGCTTGATGATCCGGTTTGAGGTGCTCATGCCAACTGGGAGAAAGCAAGGACGAATCATGATAGAGTACAAATGCCGGGTGCTAGCGTCATCGGCAAAGCTATCCAATCGGAAGGAGACTGGGTTCTCAAAATTCTCCTATTCAGTGTAAGGAAAGAACAGGGGGTTGTCCAAGCCTTGGAAGAAAATCTTGAACCACCCTGCTACTTCCTTAGGGATCAGCCTGCTGCCTGGGAGACCATACAAAGCTTGGCCATAGCTGGTGCATCGGATCTCTTTTCCATTAGCATCTGGGAAGGTGCAGGTGGCCAAAGGTGGGAAGTCTGGGATCTGGTTCTGAAAGTACAGCTGAGCCCATAACTGAATGAACCACCAGGGGCCTCTAGTTTTAACTGTCTTTTGAGAGAACAGTTTGACAGACATCAGGTGAAGAGATCGATAGACCTCTCCAAGAAACAGTTTGCCAAGGCCAAGTTGGGTGCCTTTGGCAAGTTCATAGGCCAGGGAAAGGTAATTCTTGGTTGGGGCGAGTGATGGGCCACGAGAATATGAAGTGCTCCAACCGGAAGTTCGGGAAGGCTGTGTGTTCTCTCTCGTCACGGGGCCTTTGGTTTTCATATAACGATTGAGGTAGGCACCCCAAGCTGGTACACTCTTTTTTAGAGGAAAGGGTGAAAGGAACTTTCGGCGGCTTAAATGCGAGAGGGGCTTGGGGATGCAATGTCTAGGCCTGTGATCATGGCCACATCCAGCAGAGTTGGTGTCATAGGGCCATGGCCAAACATGAAGCGAGTTCGGTGCATCGGACCGAAGTAGCCGATGGTTTTCAGAATATTTTCATTCTTTTCAAGGGGAGACAATGATAATGACAAGGCATCGGCTATCCCTATGGCTTCCCGAGTGGCATAGTGGGTTTTGGACACTCTATTGTACCATGCCACCCAACCCTCGGGAGGATTAGGCCGAGGCTCGCAGGCGGTCAGCCCGAGAAGACAGATCTAAGTTCTGGTTCACGAAGGGGATTCTGTTAGCCTCGCATGAAATTAAGAGAGCGGGACTCTCGGAAGAACGGGGACCGAGGCACATAGAATTTGCGAGAGAAGGATGTGGCAGTAGGATGTCTGAAACCTAAAATTGATAACGGAACAGAACATTAATTCAGGTGTTTGCTATTAGTCCTAACGTTGATTCGAATGGCGAGAGGCGATTAAGGATTACCTTCAGACTGGAGACCATGGCGTTGGTATTGGATGATTCCGCCATTGGATGCGCTGTGGAGTTGGGGCGGCGCGTGAGAGATCTGAGATGCGGGTGGCCGTGAGTTGGAACTGCTCGGGCGGCGATTTGGGGATCTGAGTTTGCTGTCTCAGACGGAGGTCGCAAGTTACCGTTTGGAGGGGCAACTGGGTTGGCCTTGCTCGCGTTTTATGGTAGAGGCCGATGCGATGCCATCGGCTCTTATTTGGGGGGCTGTTTGACTTTGACTATCGGCAAAAAATTGATTGGGAACACTTCTTCATTAATAAAAGGGGATTCTTACAATGAAGAGCCGACTGCTCAAGAAAGGAGGAACAAAAGAAGAGCCGATTGCTCAGGAACTACTAATCCTACACAACTAATCCTCGCTGGCTTCGTCGTCGGCATCGTAGCTGCCGTCGGCGCTGCTTCCGGAGAGTTCCTCGTCGCTGCTACCCCAGCCCTCGGCTGGAGCTTCTTCTTCCTCGTCATCATCATCGTCCTCACTGTCCGCCCAAGCGCGGAAGCGCTTCGCCGGCGGATACCCAATGGAGGAAGAGGAGTCATCCTCCTCCTCTTCCTCCTGTTCCTCCTCTTCTTCCTCTTCTTCTTCTTCCTCCGCTTTGTCGGAAGAGGTGGGGTTCGCCCAGGAGTGGAGGTCGTCCTCGCTCTCGCTCTCCAGCTCCCCTTCGATGAGGAACTGGAGGTCGTCCTCCCCATCGGTTAGGGGCAGGTCGCCATCTGACCCGACGAGGGCCTCGGGTGGGCCATCTGGCACAAAGTCAAAGTCCCACTCCTGCTCACTCGAGGAAGAAGATTGGAAAGAAAGGCCTGATGAGACGGAAGAAGAGGAAGACATTGCTACAGGGAAAGAGGGTTTTTTGGTGCCGATAGCTAGAACAGAGGAGGGGGATGAAGAGGCGAATCGTTCGGCACGGTTAAATAAGGGGGAACATAGTGGAAATTTAATGCCATTACAGTTTCCGAGGAGGTGATGCTAAAGCTATCAAATCTTGCAGAGAAGTTGAGAAGGCGAGGCATCATGATGAAGAATACTGCGACGGTTCTGCTCTGCCACGACATGACCCGACGAAGAAAAAGCAGAGTGATTTTGGAATTATCAATTCCAAAACCAGGGGGGCATGTGTTATCACCAGAATTTGACCAAGTCAGAGGTGGGCCGCGATCAAGATTGGGCTTGAAGAATATACATGGAAGAAATACGTGAACCGGCCTTATACACGAAGTTTGGGCAGTTTGCCCTTGTATCTGTAAATATAGTAGGATACGTGTCGGTTAGTTAGAGTTTGGCTCGTGCACGGTTGGGATTATTCCCACATTAGAAAGTCCACGGACTATAAATATGTATCTAGGGTTATTGAGAAAGACAACAATCACGTTCATCACAAACCATTCTTGGCGCATCGCCGACCCCTTGTTTTGAGGGTTTCTTCCGGGTAAGCATCATGCTGCCTAGATCGCATCTTGCGATCTAGGCAGTATACATTTATTCGTCGTTCAGGCGTTGCTCGTACTGAAGCCTTTTTGATGGCGAGCAACGTAGTTATCATAGATGTGTTAGGGTTGGCATTGTTCTACCGTGCTACATGCTTCCGTCCGTGCAACCCTTAGACGTCTAGCCGTCCATACACCTTTCTTAGGTGTAAGGGCGGCACCTTGCTTGATCATTGTTTAGTAGATCCGATCCGTTATCATTGCTCCTTGATTCTTCAAGGATTAGTTTAATATCTGCATAGTTAGGCCTTACAAACGGGTTGAATGATCCAGTGGTACGTAGGGTGTAGTTTGCTAACCCTAGACAAGATGTTCCGGGGATCAACTTAATGTTGGTTTTTAGGCCTTGTCTAGGGTCGGTTTATTATCACCGTGCGTAGCTGCCAGGCTCAATCACGAGTAGGATGTTCTGATTATGTGGTGAAAACCCTAAATCGTCGTAGGTCGTTTTAGCTACATATTGATCAAGCAGGACCACCATGTGATCGTAGACCTCATACGAACCATGGGTGGATCGGCTCCTTGAGCCGATTCACGGGACAACCTGAGAGCCGATCGAGGCTTGTATTTAATGTTTACGTGTATGCCATGCAGGAAACTTAGCGAAGCAAATCCATCACCTTTCTGATCAGGTATAGATCAGGTGGCACGCCCTTGCACCAGCATCGGGACGTGTGTACCAGGAGCTTTGCGGGCCGTCGCTCGGAGGGACCAGGGCCAGCCGCAACCCTAGGTTGTTCCCGGCTCTTCGTGTTGCCAGCCGTAGCTCGCCGGTGGGTTTCGGACGCCAACACATTCTAACCACAGCCTTAAACTCTGAGATCCTGCTATCCCTCCTGCATCGATATACCAACGGGGGCTTAGGTTTCTGTCACTCCACCAACCCCGCAATTGGAAAACGAGTACAAGATGCATTCCCCTAGGCCCATAAAGGTGAAGTGTCGTGTAGTCGACGTTCACACGACACCACTAGAAGAATAACACCACAACTTAAATATCATAACATTGAATATTACTCAACCATACTTCACTACTAACATTTAGACTTCACCCATGTCCTCAAGAACTAAACGAACTACTCACGAGACATCATATGGAACATGATCAGAGGTGATATGATGATGAATAACAATCTGAACATAAACCTTGGTTCAACGGTTTCACTCAATAGCATCAATAACAAGTAGAAATCAACACCGGAGAGTTTCCCCTATCAAACAATCAAGATCAAACCCAAATTGCTACGGCGGTGACGATGTGCAGCGGTGGAGACGGCGGTGATGATGGTGAAGATGATGATGATGGCGATGGAGATGATGTCCAACTTGATGGCGGTGACGATGGCGTCGATTTCCCCTCCAGGAGGGAATTTCCCCGGCGGATCTCAGCCCGCCGGAGAGCTCTTTTCTCTCTGGTGTTCTCCGCCCCGCAGAGGCGGCTGTAACTCTTCGCGAGGTATCCTCTAGAGCTTAGGTCATCGGGACGAAGGCGTACGCGAAGAAAAGGAGGCGAGAGGGGGCTGTGGGCCCCCTCCTCATAGGGCGGCGCAGCCAGGCCTTGGGCCGCGCCGGCCTATGGGGTGGGCCCACCTCGGGTCCCCTCAGCTCCCCCTTCTGGCTCACTTCATCTTCTGGAAAAATAAGGTTTTTCGTATAATTTCCGTCAACTGTTGATCTTCCGAAATATTGCATTCGACAGACGCTTTTTCCAGCAGAATCCCGGCTCCGGTGCTCGATCCTCCAATAATCATGAAACATGCAAAATAGATGAAATAACATAAGTATTATGTCCAAATATGAAATATATCAATGAATAACGAGCAAATTATGATATAAAATAGTGATGCAAATTGGACGTATCAACTCCCCCAAGCTTAGACTTCGCTTGTCCCCAAGCGAAACCGAACTCAGTAAACAGGACCACATGTTTATGGAGTGAAGAGTCGATAAATAAAATACGGACAAGAAGCATCATATTCATTCACACAAGACATTCTAGTAAACAACTTCCTCATATAACTCAACTTGAAACAAGTATAAGGTAATCACAAATAAAGGTGCATAAGAAACCATAGTTGGTGATGGCAAACTTCGTTCTTGGTCAGAGAACAATTAACAGGTTATTCTTATCTATCGAGCAGCACTCTCATGTTAAAGTTTATATGGCACAACTTGCATACTCAATCATAATAGTCTCCTCATGATCATTGATAACTTGCAAAGTTATATTCATTTAGATAAAACTTGTACTAAACAAGGAAGAATAAAAGACATGATGAGGTAAATCACAATATAATAGTTTGATCACAACAACTCAAATGCTTGCTCAAGATGGAGGGAAATGGGTTTACTGACTCAACATAAAGTAAAAGACAGGCCCTTCGCAGAGGGAAACAGGGATTAAATCATGTGCTAGAGCTTTTTCAGTTTTGAAATCATATAAAGAGAATGAAAGTAACATTTTGAGAGGTGTTTGTTGTTGTAAACGACTAGTAGCGGGTACTCTAACCCCCTTGCCAGACAAACCTTCAAAGAGCGGCTCCCATTTTATTTTTGTGTGGCACTCCTTCCAACCTTTCTTTCACAAACCATGGCTAACCGAATCCTCGGGTGCCTGCCAACAATCTCATACCATGAAGGAGTGCCTTTTTATTTTAGTTTTATTATGATGACACTCCCCCCAACCTTTGCTTACACAAGCCATGGCTAACCGAATCCTTCGGGTGCCGTCCATCAATCACATACCATGGAGGAGTGTCTATTTAGATTAATTAATCTGGGACTGGGAATCCCATTGCCAGCTCTTTTTGCAAAATTATTGGATAAGCGGATGAAGCCACTAGTCCATTGGTGAAAGTTGCCCAACAAGATTGAAAGATAAAACACCACATACTTCCTCATGAGCTATAAAACATTGACACAAATAAGAGATAGTAAATTTTGAATTATTTAAAGGTAGCACACGAAGTATTTACTTGGAATGGCAGGAAATACCATGTAGTAGGTAGTTATGGTGGACACAAATGGCATAGGTTTGGGTTTAGGTTTGGATGCACGAGAAGTATTCCCTCTCAGTACAGGTCTTTGGCTAGCAAGGTTAATTAGCAAGCATAAGAGTTGAAGAAAACAAACAAATGTACATGTGATAGAAATAATCATGCATCTTCCTTGTAAGCACAAACAGTTTTAACTTCAGAATAATAAGCTATGAGCTAACAAGAAAGAAAGATAATGAAACTACTACATGTATTTCTCTTTTCTAATTAAACCTCAAAGTGTTGTTGCTATTGACCAATGCTAAGTTTGCCAAAACCAAATAGATTTATTCAGTGCTCCCAAAGTGATGCCAATACTAAAACCAAGATCAATCATATAATAAGGATTGCAAACTAAAATAAGATGTGCAATATGTAAATGATAAGACTTATCATTAATATTCCATAACGATAACTCACACCAAGGGATACATAGACAACCAACTAAAGGAGAGATACTTCCAAACTGCAACCCATCTTATATGATAACTTCCCTACTCATGATATGACACTACTTGATAGTAAAAAGTAAAAGGTAGTGATGATGTGATACCGCGGCACTCCCCAAGCTTGGAACAAACCAAGGGGATGCCAATACCGATGATGAATTACTCCTTCGGCGATGGTGGTGATGAATTCCTGACAAGCTTCTCAACAAGCTCCTGGAGCTCATCAATCTTGTACGTGAGGTTGCGAATCATCTCCGAATTGTGCTCGACGCGGTTAAGAAGTATGTCCGACAGCGAGTCCCAACTCTTGGAGTTATTTCCCCACTCTTCACCCTCAAGCTTCATCCTTCCTGCAGTGTTAGAACGATCTATATCCCCATTGATAGGCAATGCTGCCTTGGGAGTCCTTTCAATTTGACTATTGAAAATTAGATTGCGGAAGGGATGGTGAGTGCCTGAGAAGGATGTCTTCAGAGCTAGGTAATGACGTGGAACCCTTCCTCCGGTGCGAATTCTTGCGCTCTTGTTCGCACTAAAAGGGTTGTCCACCACCTTGACGCTTGGAATGGTAGCACGTGGGTGTGCGCGCGAGTCTTCCTCCACCTCTTCTTCATCCTCTTCCTTGACGCTCTTGTCCACCTCTTTCCACTCGGGATCTTGAATATCTTCATCCGAAAGCTCCTTGCCCTTGTTCTTGGAGACCATGGTGCTTCTAGACTGAAAACAGATCCTGGCAGAAACAGCTCGAAACAAAACACGTCGAGAAAACGATATACGGACCTCCAGGGGTCCGGGGGATTATATAGCAAAAAAATTTACGACAAAAGGAAAGTACCAGGTCGAACCAGAGTCGGAAAGGGGCGACGAGGCAGCCATCTCATAGGGCGGCGCGGGCCAAGGCTTGGCCGCACCGGCCTATGGGGGCACGCCCTCGTGCGTCTCCTCCACTCCATTTCGATCTCGTAATTTTTCATATTTTCCAAAAACAGCAAAAACATTGTTCGGAAAGTAAATCGCGAACTTTTCATTACCAAGATCGTTACCTATTCAAAGTCGAGTTCCGCGGATCGTCAATTTGTCCTTTGATGAAGGCCTCTGGCGTTTCCACTCGAATAATATCAACATCTACATTGTAAGAATCACCTGAGATATAATGCTTGAGTCTTTGTCCATTCACCACTTGCGTGGCATCGCCTTGGAGAGAGCTAATTTTAATTGCTCCTGAACGATACACCTCCTCAACAACATATGGTCCTTCCCATTTCGAGAGTAATCTCCCTGCAAAGAATCTGAGACGAGACCGATACAATAAGACTTTATCCCCAATATTAAATTCTCTTTTGATAATCCTTCTATCATGCCATTTTTTAACTTTCTCTTTAAAGAGTTTAGCATTTTCATAAGCTTCACTTCTCCATTCATCTAAAAAACTCAATTGCAACAACCTTTTATTACCGGCAAGTTTAGGATCCTTATTTAATTCTCTAACTGCCCAATAAGCTTTGTGCTCTAGTTCTAAAGGTAAATGACAAGCTTTCCCATAAACCATTTTATAAGGTGACATTCCCATGGGATTTTTATAAGCAGTTCTATAAGCCCATAGTGCATCCTTCAATTTACTAGCCCAATTCTTTCTAGTTTTATTAACAGTCTTTTCCAATATAGATTTAATCTCTCTATTTGATAATTCTACTTGCCCACTAGTTTGAGGATGATAAACGGAAGCAATTCTATGATTAATACCATATTTAGCAAGAGTTTTTCTAAAACCACCGTGAATAAAATGAGAACCTCCATCAGTCATAATATATCTAGGAACTCCAAACCTAGGAAAAATAATATCTGAAAGCATTCTTAAAGAGGTCTCACCATCAGCACTTTTTGTAGGTATGGCTTCCACCCATTTAGTAACATAATCAACAGCAACAAGTATATGAGTGTTACCTTCGAAGAGGGAAAAGGTCCCATGAAGTCAAATCCCCAACAATCGAACGGTTCAATAACAAGAGTATAATTCATAGGCATTTCATTGCGTCTAGAGATATTACCAACCCTTTGACATTCATCACAAGATAAGATAAACTTCCTTGCATCTTTGAAGAGAGTCGGCCAATAAAAACCTGATTGTAGAACCTTTTGCGTGGTTCTATCTCCGGCGTGATGTCCTCCATAAGCACTACCATGACATTTACTCAATATCTCTTGTTGTTCATATTCGGGAACACATCTTCGCAGAATACCATCCACTCCTTCTTTATATAAGTGTGGGTCATCCCGTAAATAATGCCTCAAGTCATAAAAGAATTTCCTCCTTTGCTGAGCTGAAAAGGTTGGAGGCAAGTACTTGGAAACAATAAAGATAGCACAATCAGCATACCAAGGGCTATCTCGCGAGCTCACCTTTATTACAGCCAATTGTTCATTTGGAAAACTATCATTATGTAATGTCCCAGATTTAGAGACGATCGAGGGGTAGATTTTAGAAAGGGATGTGCATTGCATTGTAAATTCCGGGGAAATTTCGCGTTTTTAAAACAAAACTGCATCGAAGGGGGACAGGTTTCTCTCTCGACATCCTACAGGGTTAGGGTTTCGAGAGTGCGATGAACTTGTTCCTACTTGTCTAAATTAGGGTTTTGAGAAGAGAGAAGTGGAATTGCATTGAAATCATAAGTTGCATGATTGATTTACAAGTTAAGTTGTTTGAATGAATTCAAACCAAATTTGAATTTGAAATTCAAATTCAAACATCAAATGATCATCACATAATTCAAATTTGAGATAATTTATTCAACAATTATTATAAGTCAAGAATTTAAATAATACAACAATTATGTAAAGCTCATTAAGGAAAATGGGAGCTTTATTGATAATCACACAAGATACAATGTCAATTACAATATCCAGAAATGAATTATGAAGTTACAACACATTACATGAATTGATGAAATAGAGAAAAAAAGGAAAATTACAAGGTATTTAAATGACCTAAACTACATTGTGATCTTCATGAATTCTTTGATCAAGATGATCTTGAGTTCATCTTGAGCATCTTCTTGATCCCTGCACACACACACAACAACCAGATCATTAAGCCAAGTGGCAAAGCCACTTGGCAGGTTAGCAAATATTACATAGTGTGGATATGACCAAGCTGCCGAGCTGATCCATTCCACCAGCTCAAGTCCCAAGCCACACACACACAGGCAGCATACAAGGCTTGCTGCATGTGTAACAACACATCAGGCCAGGGGGAGTCACCATAGCAACCAAGTAGTGCTGTCGACCAACAGGGCAAAGCCAGAAGCATATAAAACTTGCCACAGTAAACCCTAGATCATTCCATCGACAGCAGCTTCATAGAGTAAGTCACAAGAACACAAGAACAGCTTGAACAGCCACTGCTGTTCAACACATTTTCACCACCACAACACATAACCAAGAGGCATCAAGCTCACAAGGAGGAGCAGGGCAAGCTAAACAAACCACTAGAAGCAAAACCTCTACATCAACTGAAATCCTTGGAGCTGGAGTGAGGTATACCAAGCATCATGAACAAACCAGATGGTTTTGTTCAAAAATAAGCATATGCACCAATCACACACAAGCAAAAGGGTGTGATACCCAAATTGTGTCATCATCTGGCTACTAAGCCATATGGTGCAAGCAAAGGTAGTAAGGCCACAAGTAAATCATCTTATGGGAACAGCAGTGATACGTCTCCGACGTATCGATAATT
The DNA here is from genome assembly GCF_022539505.1 of Lolium rigidum. Taxonomy (NCBI): domain Eukaryota; kingdom Viridiplantae; phylum Streptophyta; class Magnoliopsida; order Poales; family Poaceae; genus Lolium; species Lolium rigidum. The sequence continues at coordinate 173,522,118 of NC_061512.1, read as the reverse complement.
TCTTGTGTTCCATGCCACATTATTGATGTTATCTACATGTTTTATGCACACTTTATGTCATATTCGTGCATTTTCTGGAACTAACCTATTAACAAGATGCCGAAGTGCCAGTTCCTGTTTTCTGCTGTTTTGGTTTCAGAAATCCTAGTAACAAAATATTCTCGGAATCGGACGAAATCAACGCCCAAGTTCCTATTTTCATCGGAAGCATCCGAACACCCGGGAAGGACCGGAGGGGGGCATCGGGCCCCCAGACCATAGGCCGGCGCGGCCCAGGCCCTGGCCGCGCCGCCCTATGGTGTCGTCGCCCCTTCGACCCTCCTGCGCCGCCTCTTCGCCTATTTAAAAGCCCCTGGATCGAAAACCCTGATACGTTCGACGAAAACCACAGAAACCTTCCAGAGCCGCCGCCATCGCGAGGCCAAGATCTGGGGGACAGGAGTCTCTGTTCCGGCACGCTGCCGGAGCGGGGAAGTGCCCCGGAAGGCTTCTCCATCGACACCGCTGCCATTTCCACCGCCATCTTCATCACCGCTGCTGCTCCCATGAGGAGGGAGTAGTTCTCCATCGAGGCTCGGGGCCGTACCGGTAGCTATGTGGTTCATCTCTCCCATGTACCTCAATACAATAATCTCATGAGCTGCTTTACATGATTGAGATTCATATGAGTTTTGTATCACTATTCATCTATGTGCTACTCTAGCAATGTTATTAAAGTAGTTCTATTCCTCCCTGCACGTGTGTAAAGGTGACCAGTGTGTGCACCGTGTTAGTACTTGGTTTATGCTATGATCATGATCTCTTGTAGATTGTGAAGTTAACTATTGCTATGATAATATTGATGTGATCTATTCCTCCTACATATGCATGAAGGTGACAGTGTGCATGCTATGTTAGTACTTGGTTTAGTTGTATTGATCTATCTTACACTATAAGGTTACTTAAATATGAACAAATTGTGGAGCTTGTTAACTCCGGCATTGAGGGTTCGTGTAATCCTACGCAATGCGTTCATCATCCAACAAAAGTGTAGAGTATGCATTTATCTGTTCTGTTATGTGATCAATGTTGAGAGTGTCCACTAGTGAAGGTGTAATCCCTAGGCCTTGTTCCTAAATACTGCTATCGCTGCTTGTTTACTGTTTTACCGCGTTACTACTGCTGCAATACTACCACCATCAACTACACGCTAGCAAGCTACTTTCTGGCACCGTTGCTACTGCTTATATATATTCATACCACCTGTATTTCACTATCTCTTCGCCGAACTAGTGCACCTATTAGGTGTGTTGGGGACACAAGAGACTTCTTGCTTTGTGGTTGCAGGGTTGCATGAGAGGGATATCTTTGACCTCTTCCTCCCCGAGTTCGATAAACCTTGGGTGATCCACTTAAGGGAAAACTTGCTCGCTGTTCTACAAACCTCTCGCTCTTGGAGGCCCAACACCGTCTACAGGAAAAGGAGGGGAAGTAGACATCAAGCTATTTTCTCGGCGCCGTTGCCGGGAGGAAAGGTAAAAGGTACTCACACTCCGGACCTCGGCTACTAAGCTATTTTCCGGCGCATTGTAAGTACTCAAAGCTATTTCCTTTAGATCCTGCAATTGCATCTTTTTGTTTCTTGTTTACACTAGTTTGGCATAATGGACAACAATGAGCTTTTTACTCTATTTCCTGATTTAAGACATGGATGGTTTGATCCGAAAATTAAAAAACCCATGGAACATGTTAGTATGAACACTTTGAATACCATTGTTGCTAATGATATGGAAAATTCTAAGCTTGGGGAAGCTGGTTTTGATGAGCATGATCTTTTTAGTCCACCAAGCATTGAGGAGGAAATTTACTTTGATGATACTTTGCCTCCTATTTATGATGATTATAATGATATTGGTCTTTTAGTGCCGCCTACTATGGAGAGTAATTTTTATGATGATAATACTATGCCTCCTACACTTGATGAGAATAATAATGATAGCTACTTTGTTGAATTTGCTCCCACTATTACTAATAAAATTGATTATGCCTATGTGGAGAGTAATTATTTTATGCATGAGACTCATGATAAGAATGCTTTATGTGATAGTTATATTGTTGAGTTTGCTCATGTTGCTACTGAAAGTTATTATGAGAGAGGAAAATATGGTTGTAGAAATTTTCATGTTACTAAAATACATCTCTATGTGCTGAAATTTTTGAAGCTACACTTGTTTTATCTTCCTATGCTTGTTACTTTGCTCTTCATGAACTTGTTTATTTACAAGATTCCTTTTCATAGGAAGCATGTTAGACTTAAATGTGTTTTGAATTTGCCTCTTGATGCTCTCTTTTGCTTCAAATACTATTTCTTGCGAGTGCATCATTAAAACTGCTGAGCCCATCTTAATGGCTATAAAGAAAAGAACTTCTTGGGAGATAACCCATGTGTTATTTTGCTACAGTACTTTGTTTTATATTTGTGTCTTGGAAGTTGTTTACTACTGTAGCAATCTCTCCTTATCTTAGTTTTGTGTTTTGTTGTGCCAAGTGAAGCCTCTAATCGAAGGTTGATACTAGATTTGGATTTCTGCGCAGAAACAGATTTCTATCTGTCACGAATCTGGGCTGTTTTCTCTGTACAAAAATCAGAAAAATATGCCAATTTACGTGCGTGTTCCTCAGATATGTACGCAACTTTCATTAGTTTTGAGTTTTCTGATCTGAGCAACGGAAGTATTTATTAGAAATTCGTCTTTATGGACTGTTCTGTTTTGACAGATTCTGCCTTTTATTTCGCATTGCTTTTTTCGCTGTGTTGGGTGGATTTCTTTGTTCCATTACCTTCCAGTAGCTTTGAACAATGTCCAGAAGTGTTAAAAATGATTGTGTCACCTCTGAACATGTGAGTTTTTGATTATGTACTAACCCCTCTAATGAAGTTTATGAGAAGTTTGGTGTGAAGGAAGTTTTCAAGGGTCAAGAGAGGAGGATGATATACTATGATCAAGAAGAGTGAAAGCTCTAAGCTTGGGGATGCCCCGGTGGTTCACCCCTGCATATATCAAGAAAACTCAAGTGTCTAAGCTTGGGGATGCCCAAGGAATCCCCTTCTTCATCGACAAATTATCAGGTTCCTTCTCTTGAAACTATATTTTTATTCGGTCACATCTTATGTGCCTTACTTGGAGCGTCTGTATGCTTTTATTTTTGTTTGTGTTTGAATAAATTGGATTACATCATGCTTGTGTGGGAGAGAGACACGCTCCGCTGTAGCATATGGACAAGTATGTCCTTAGGCTTTACTCATAATATTCATGGCGAAGTTTCTTCTTCGTTAAATTGTTATATGGTTGGAATTGGAAAATGATACATGTAGTAATTGCTATTAATGTCTTGGGTAATGTGATACTTGGCAATTGTTGTGCTCATGATTAAGCTCTTGCATCATATGCTTTGCACCCATTAATGAAGAAATACATAGAGCATGCTAAAATTTGGTTTGCATATTTGGTTTCTCTAAGGTCTAGATAATTTCTAGTATTGAGTTTGAACAACAAGGAAGACGGTGTAGAGTCTTATAATGTTTTCAATATGTCTTTTATGTGAGTTTTGCTGCACTGGTTCATCCTTGTGTTTGTTTCAAATAACCTTGCTAGCCTAAACCTTGTATCGAGAGGGAATACTTCTCATGCATCCAAAATACTTGAGCCAACCACTATGCCATTTGTGTCCACCATACCTACCTACTACATGGTATTTCTCCGCCATTCCAAAGTAAATTGCTTGAGTGCTACCTTTAAAACTCCATCATTCACCTTTGCAATATATAGCTCATGGGACAAATAGCTTAAAAACTATTGTGATATTGAATATGTAATTATGCACCTTATCTCTTATTAAGTTGCTTGTTGTGCGATAACCATGTTCACTGGGGACGCCATCAACTACTCTTTGTTGAATTTCATGTGAGTTGCTATGCATGTTCGTCTTGTCTGAAGTAAGAGAGATCTACCACCTTATGGTTAAGCATGCATATTGTTAGAGAAGAACATTGGGCCGCTAACTAAAGCCATGATCCATGGTGGAAGTTTCAGTTTTGGACAAATATCCTCAATCTCAAATGAGAAAATTATTAATTGTTGTTACATGCTTATGCATAAAAGAGGAGTCCATTATCTCGTTGTCTATGTTGTCCCGGTATGCATGTCTAAGTTGAAGAATAATCAATAGCGAGAAATCCAATGCGAGCTTTCTCCTTAGACCTTTGTACAGAGCGGCATAGAGGTACCCCTTTGTGACACTTGGTAAAAACATGTGCATTGTGATGATCCGGTAGTCCAAGCTAATTAGGACAAGGTGCGGGCACTATTAGTACACTATGCATGAGGCTTGCAACTTATAAGATATAATTTACATGATACATATGCTTTATTACTACCGTTGACAAAATTGTTTCATGTTTTCAAAATCAAAGCTCTAGCACAAATATAGCAATCGATGCTTTTCCTCTATGGAGGACAATTCTTCTACTTTCAATGTTGAGTCAGTGCACCTATTTCTCTCCACCTCAAGAAGCAAACACTTGTGTGAACTGTGCATTGATTCCTACATATTTGCTTATTGCACTTGTTATATTACTCTATGTTGACAATATCCATGAGATATACATGTTACAAGTTGAAAGCAACCGCTGAAACTTAATCTTCTTTTGTGTTGCTTCAATGCTTTTACTTTGAATTATTGCTTTATGAGTTAACTCTTATGCAAGACTTATTGATGCTTGTCTTGAAGTGCTATTCATGAAAAGTCTTTGCTTTATGATTCACTTGTTTACTCATGTCATATACATTGTTTTGATCGCTGCATTCACTACATATGCTTTACAAATAGTATGATCAAGATTATGATGGCATGTCACTCCGGAAATTATCTCGTGTTATCGTTTTACCTACTCGGGACGAGCGGAACTAAGCTTGGGGATGCTGATACGTCTCCGACGTATCGATAATTTCTTGTGTTCCATGCCACATTATTGATGTTATCTACATGTTTTATGCACACTTTATGTCATATTCGTGCATTTTCTGGAACTAACCTATTAACAAGATGCCGAAGTGCCAGTTCCTGTTTTCTCGCTGTTTTTGGTTTCGAAATCCTAGTAACGAAATATTGTCGGAATCGGACGAAATCAACGCCCAAGTTCCTATTTTCACCGGAAGCATCCGGAACACCCGGGAAGGACCGGAGGGGGGCACCGGGCCCCCGGACCATAGGCCGGCGCGGCCCAGGCCCTGGCCGCGCCGCCCTATGGTGTCGTCGCCCCTTCGACCCTCCTGCGCCGCCTCTTCGCCTATTTAAAAGCCCTTGGATCGAAAACCCTGATACGTTCGACGAAAACCACAGGAACCTTCCAGAGCCGCCGCCATCGCGAGGCCAAGATCTGGGGGACAGGAGTCTCTGTTCCGGCACGCTGCCGGAGCGGGGAAGTGCCCCCGGAAGGCTTCTCCATCGACACCGCTGCCATCTCCACCACCATCTTCTTCACCGCTGCTGCTCCCATGAGGAGGGAGTAGTTCTCCATCGAGGCTCGAGGCTGTACCGGTAGCTATGTGGTTCATCTCTCCCATGTACCTCAATACAATAATCTCATGAGCTGCTTTACATGATTGAGATTCATATGAGTTTTGTATCACTATTCATCTATGTGCTACTCTAGCAATGTTATTAAAGTAGTTCTATTCCTCCCGCACGTGTGTAAAGATGACGAGTGTGTGCACCGTGTTAGTACTTGGTTTATGCTATGATCATGATCTCTTGTAGATTGCGAAGTTAACTATTGCTATGATAATATTGATGTGATCTATTCCTCCTACATATGCATGAAGGTGACGAGTGTGCATGCTATGTTAGTACTTGGTTTAGTTGTATTGATCTATCTTACACTATAAGGTTACTTAAATATGAACAAATTGTGGAGCTTGTTAACTCCGGCATTGAGGGTTCGTGTAATCCTACGCAATGCGTTCATCATCCAACAAAAGTGTAGAGTATGCATTTATACGATTCAGTTATGTGATCAATGTTGAGAGTGTCCACTAGTGAAGGTGTAATCCCTAGGCCTTGTTCCTAAATATCGCTATCGCTGCTTGTTTACTCGTTTTACCGCGTTACTACTCGCTGCAATACTACCACCATCAACTACACGCCAGCAAGCTACTTTCCGGCACCGTTGCTACTCGCTTATATATATTCATACCACCTGTATTTCACTATCTCTTCGCCGAACTAGTGCACCTATTAGGTGTGTTGGGGACACAAGAGACTTCTTGCTTTGTGGTTGCGGGGTTGCATGAGAGGGATATCTTTGACCTCTTCCTCCCTGAGTTCGATAAACCTTGGGTGATCCACTTAAGGGAAAACTTGCTGCTGTTCTACAAACCTCTGCTCTTGGAGGCCCAACACTGTCTACAGGAAAAGGAGGGGGAAGTAGACATCAGAAGCCATGAAAAATCAATGCATAGCTGAAGAAATCCAGCAAGAGATGAAAACAAAGCTTGCCTAGCTACATACTTAGCACCTATAGCCAGCTAAGCCATCAGACATAGACAAATCATTGTCTATTTGATTTCAACATCAAAAGTTACTGGCAATCCAATAAAAGGATCAACCAGAGAGCATCAAGTGAGCCACAGTAAGCCAACACTAGTGGGAGCCACCCTAACAGCAAGGAATTACTGTCAGGGTTACCTCAACCACACAACCAATCCAAGCAGTTAAGCCTTACACATGCATCATCACCCAAGTGGGTTCAGAGTGGGCTAGGGTCCCCAACAATTGTTGGCATCCCTCTAGCCCAAGCACATCAAGTGATATGATCATCACTGTATCACAGTTCACATCATTTATCCAAATAACAAGGAAAATTAAGCAGATAAATGAAACAGATAAGCTACTGATGCACAGGGTCTTGCAGATGATCCAAGGGATCATTGCACACAGTCAATGATGCTTGGACAAGCACCAGCACACCCAGACTAAGTCTGTAGGAAGCACAAATAGCACTGAATGAGCATCAGTGAGTCACAGAGAGGGGCACCCACTAATTCACAAACCAGAAATGATCAGATGATCATCAGGGCTTGCTATAGCATGCCAATACATATTAGAGCATCACTGATCAGCAAAGCATAGTACCAGATAATTAAATAGCCACACATAATCCACAGTTGCTTCACAGATAACCAAATGGATAATCATATGATTGTATCCAGACGCACATCCAAGGTTGGATGAACCACTCGGATCATGATAAACAAGTAAAGCACTTAGTGCTCATCACTGAATCATACCAGTAAGCCAACAGCAATGCTCAGATGAGCATGCGCATGAATTTGAGCACAAGAACTAGCCACAGAAGCTCAGGCACTTGCAAATTTGCAAGAATTGCATACTGCAGTTAAGCCATTGAAGCATATATGAATACACATGAGTGCCAGGCAAGCATAGAAACAAGAACGAGAGGCACGGGGAAGAAATTCTAGCAAGTAAAGCAAGCTTTCACAGGCACATAGCTTAGCAATCTTGCACAGCAGCACAAGCAGCACATCAGCATCAACAGCACACGCAGCACAGCAGCAGCGCAGCAGCAGTAAGCACGGCCACAAAGCAGCATAAGCATGGCTAGCCACTCCATGAGGAGGAGAGGCTGTGACCAGAGCTAAAGAAGGAGGAAGGAGAACAAGCACACGAGAGAGAGGGAGAGATGGCGAACGTACCGGGGTCGAGCAGGCAGACGACCATGGCGGCCATGGCGGCACACGCCACGGCGCGGCGGCGCCAGGCCAAGCCAGGCCATGGTGGCGCCACAGCACCACCCCATCATGGCAGCACAGCCACGGCGGCGCCATCACGCCAGGAGCTTGGGGAGCCGCGGGATCACGCGGATCCCGCAACCCTAGCCATGGCGAAGAGGGTCGAGGACGAGCGGGAGCGGCGTCAGCTCCAGATCGACGCGGATGGAAGGGATCGCCAGCATCTGGCGGTTCGATTGCGCCCCATGGCGAGGGCCAAGGCGGCCGGAGACCGCCGGAATCGGCCGGCGACGGTGAGGGCGACGCGGGTCGCCAGAGAGAGAAAGGGAATTAGGGTTAGGTCGAGCGGCGCGAGGTGGTGAGTGAGCGAGTGACCGCTCGGGTTGGTTGGACCCGAGCTGGTCTAACCCAACCCACTGGGCTCCACTGACAGGTGGGCCCAGGGGCAATTGTGACTTTTCACAATTCAATTAAAAACCAGTAACTTTAAAATTCAATAGAAAATTGATAAGAGCACTAAAAAATAATTAAAAATATGAAAATCAATCAGCATAAAATTCTCTATTCAAATAAAATATCAAAGAGAATTTTTGGAGATAATTAAGAATAAGTCTTAATTTGATGATTTAAATAATAATTTAAATCACACATATTATTTTCAATAATGAAAATAAGTCCATTAATGCAATTGGACTTTAAAAACACCTTGACAATATTTCAAGGTTGTATTTACCCTAAATAGAGAATCTCCAAGTTGTTCTTAGTATTAACCTCTCACATGAAATAACAACGATATCGGAAGGGGGAACAAACCCTAAAGCTGGAATCATGCATAATCGCTTCTTTAACCATTGCCCTTATCGGACAATGATGCTATTTTTCGGAGACGAGAGGACAAGGGTCGGTCCACACCTTCCAACCGCAAAACTTTGCGGTGTTCGAGCAAGTTCATCACTTGCTCATGTCATTTGAGTATTTCTATCAAATTACTTGCAAAGTACTATGGTTATCACTATTGCATAAAAACCAAAACCACTATTTTCATAACTATGAATATGACTATGTGGTTGGAAATGGAACCATGGATTGTGTTGATATGGTGGAGGTTCCATTGCAAGGGTTTATATCCATCTAGGATTAAACAACAAATGTCGCCAGTGATTCTTGTGTCGTAATACCCGTGTTAACCATAAGATCCGGAGTGGGACGGAGTAGTCAAAAGTGTTTCCACCTCTCGTTCATCAACGGATGCGCTTACCGTAGCAGTTGTATCTGGCGGAACAACCGGAGGGTGGGGATCCCATTCTAATTCCCCACGGTAATGCAATGCTTACCGTAGCAGTTGTGTCTTGCGGAACAACCGGAGGGTGGGGATCCCATTCTAATTCTCCACGGTAATGCGGTCTATGATGGGTTGCAGCTACCGGCGTAGGAGTGTATGGTAGAGCCGAGCACTGTCGTCGTGGTCGGGGTCCACCCTGAAATCTACGGGAATAATGGGACCGGCGTGGACCCAGGGTCGGGGTATGCAACAAAGGGTGGGTGTTCGAGGTAGCGGAGGAACGTGATTGGCTAGACCTTATACCGGGCCTCACACAAAAGGAAGTGTGGACGGGAAAGCTGCCCGGTTGGCACCAAGGTTAAGATCTCTTATGGGTAAAGCAACACACCTCTGCAGAGTGTAAAGAATTGTGACCTGTCACTCCCTGTTCCGGGAGGAGGAACTGCGAACGCGGCCGGAAAGGAGCTCCATGAAGTTCTAGTAAACCGGTGAAGGCTGACGGACATAGCTCTTGGAAATAAAAGCAATCTCTTGAAGAAATGTTTATCAAAACTTGCATTGGTATTAGACTTTCTGGTCTAATATCGTAGCTAGTGCATTAAACACCTCTTATCTATAATGAACTTGTTGAGTACGCTCGTACTCATCCCAATCTTAAATCCCTTGCTTAGATTGTCTGAATCATCTGGAGGAGGACTACGACAATAATGAAGGAGCCGAGATCATCGGCTATGAAGAACCAGACCTCTCTGGAGGTATCGAAGGCGTAGACTATCTCATCGTCTACGGATCCGGGGAGGCTTCCGGAGGAGACCAAGCTTAGAAACATCAAGTAGTAGTAGTAGTAGCCGAGCAGCCTGAACTCTTAGGATTTAGCTGCTCGAGAGAATAAATGTACAACTTAATGAGACATCTATATTGTAAGCTATGTTGGGTTCGCCTCGAACCCAGGAGTATCCCTCTTAGGACCCAAGAGGAGCTCCGAGACGATATATGTATGATTATTGTAATATTAAATGAATGAGTTATGGACCTGCTATGTTCTGTTGTACTACTCTGAGGGATGTAATATTTGCGAAATGGTACTTCGTGAATGTTATATCACGACTGGCATACTACAACATGCAGTGGTATGCAGGGTCACCACAGTTGGTATCGAGCAAAAGCTTTGACCTTAGGTTGGAACCTAGTAAATGGGACCAAACGTTAGGAGTCAAATTGGACTAGTAAAGAATTCTCTAAAAATATGGTGTATATTCAATTGAGAATACAACAATCATATCTTTTAGTGCGATAATTCTTTATTATCTCTATTATGATGCATTATTACTAATCTTATAATCTTTCTATTTCTACAGCCAACATGGCAAGTTCACGTCCGGGATGAAACGTGAAAGTGATGGATTCCACACTGAGTGAATATGAAGGAGGACTTGCAGATATGCTACGAGCCATGTTACTTGAATTTGGGTGTGATCCCCAGATCCAAGTAAAGAAATACATGTACTATGATGGTACTGTATTGGCCAAGTGTAGGGTAGGACTGCGACTTCCCGAATCTTTGGGAATGAGCATAGTAATGCCAGCAGGTGAAGCCAGAACTATCAACACAGCCTACCATATAGCCGTTATGAGAGCCATCACTGATATTCGGGAGCATAAGACGAAAGAGCTTATGGGTTCCGAATTCACCCACATTCCTCATATGCAGGAGGAAGAGGATCCCATGCTTAACCACTACAAATACGCAAAACGCAAACCAATAGCAGCTGCAAAATACATGGATAATAGCCGCAACTTAATATCATTGCTCTTTCAGTTGAACCATCATTTGACGGGAGCAATTGATACGATGCTAGAGGAGTTTACTGAACCCAAGGAGGAGACTAGGGGGAAAGAACCTATGGAGAATGTGGTGCACACACCAGTTTACTCAGCTGGTGACTACATTAGTATTGATCCTCTTGAGCGTGAATCTACACCTGTTACACCTGGGAACTATCTGGGTAGTTCCTATGGGGGATATGAGGGTGGAGAGGAATCCGGAAACAATCAGCGTTCCGAGACTCCTATAGAAAACTCCACTGGTTGGCGTTGGGGATCCGATACGGGAACTCATAGTACTTCAGTGTATTATGACGGAGAGATGAATGAGGACGCCACAACCCGGAATCCGCAGTTATCCTAGTAATGGAGGAGTTGATGGAGGGTATCCGACACAAAGTTGAGTCAGATACAAATGTTGGGAACACCTATGGTGGAGCTACAGGGGAGTACACCCGATGGGTGGACTATGATGCACTCAACGATCAGTTTGTGAACACTGATTTCTCCCTAGGATCATCATCTGATTCGGACTACCAGCCAACGGGGAGACCTTATGTTCCAGGGTCTATCAGGAGGACGACACGTTCGACCGGATGGAAGCCTGGGATGTACCGGGAGTGAAGATCGACTAGAGTCCACCAAGGAAGGCGGGACTACAATACACAAGTACCACGTGTATTGTAGTGTGTAATATATGTAGAAATTTGTACATATACTTTAATAAGTGAGTTTGCATACTCACATCGACTTGAGTATTGTAATAAGACCACTTAAGTATGTATATACATGGTATATGTTTTGTATGATTTGGATTTGCTTCTTGATTTCCATTGCGTGACTACTTCCGTACACAAAGTTGAGCTCAGAAAACTTGCGCATGGAGTAATTATGAGTATCATCTTGTGTTGCAGAACTAAGGGGTTATGTCGGGAGCGTTAGGAGAGGAGACCGAAGCGCAGCGCATGGAGCGCGAAGCAAAACAAAAGGAAGAGGCTGATGAAGCAGCCAGGAATCAGTTTCCACCACCACCACCACCCATGACGCAGCAGAATTTCGTCCAGTACATGCAGCTGGTGGAGGAAAGACAACGTGTAACGCTGGAGCAGCAGAACAAATTCTTCCAAGAATTACTGCAACAGAACAGGGTGGAGAGACCCGAGAATCCGGGAGTCACCCTAGCAGACTTCCAGAATACCAAGCCTATATCTTTCGCATACGCGCCCGAGCCAATGGACGCGGAAGATTGGCTTATGTACACTGAGCGAAAGCTCAACACGGTTGGTTGCAATGACCAGGAGAAGGTCCGTTATGCTACACACTTATTGTGTGGACCCGCCGCATCATGGTGGGATAATATCGTAGCCGTTTATCCGGCTGGAAAAGTATTCACCTGGGAGGAATTCGCAAGGAAGTTCAGGGAATCCAATGTCCCTGAAAGTATTGTGGAACTGAAGCGTCAAGAATTTGAAAGTCTCGAGCAAAAGGACAAGGCAATCCTGACTTATGTCAGGGAATTCTCAAAGCTGTCCCGGTATGCTGTTGAAGAAGTCAACACCGAGGACAAGAAAAAGAAGAGGTTTCTGAGGGGGTTAAGTCCCCAGTTCAAAGTACAGCTCCGTATGATGAGAGCAACAGAGTTCCAAGAGTTGGTGGATGCAACCATCACTCTGGAAGATGATTTTAAGCAACTGCAGGAGGACAAGAGGAAAAAGGCCAAGTTTGGGCCTAAGAGGTTTGTTAGTAACAAGCCCAATACCAGCTTGAGTTTCAAGCCAAGATACAACAACAACAACAACAACAACAACAACAACATCAACTACTACGGTAGTAGGAAGAACCAAGCATTCCAGACTGCAAATCAAATAGTTTGCAGAAGCTGTGGATTCACAGGGCATTTTGCCAAGGATTGCAAGAAGCCAAAGATCATATGCTTTGGTTGTCGCCAGGAGGGGCACATGCTGAAGGACTGCCCCAAGAGAAACACCGGAGGAGGTCAGTCTGGAGGAGGTGGAAGCCGAGGAGGAAACACCGGAGGGAACTGGAAGAATAAGAAGCCCTTCGGCAAGCTGAACTGCACTAGTCTGGAGGAGGTGGTCAACTCCGATCAGGCGGTGATAGGTACGCTCCAGCTACTCACTCATCCTGGCAAAGTACTTTTTGATACTGGTGCAACTACATCATTCATTTCCCTGCAATTCATCATCAAACATGGGATTAGCTGCACTAAGTTAGATACACCCATAACCATACTTTCTGCGGGGGGAACGATAGTAGTAACCCATACTAAACAAAAACAAGTCATCATGATCAACAAGTGCGCGTTTGACGCGGACCTGTTCATTTTACCGATGAAGGACATTGATGTCATTCTTGGTATGAACTGGTTAGAAGCTAATGGAGCATTGATCGATCGTGTGAATAAGACGGTATCTTTGAAAAGCCCCGATGGAAGTAGAATGATCTACCAAGGCGACAAACATACACGGATTGAAGTGGAGATACAGTTGAACAAAGCATGAAGGAGGTGAAGTTAGAGGATATACCCGTAGTGAATGAATTCCGGGATGTGTTTCCTACGGAATTACCTGGTATGCCACCAGATAGGGAGATGGAATTCACTATCGACCTAATTCCAGAAACAGCTCCGATTGCTAAAGCACCATATAAGATGGGGCCTAAGGAATTGAAAGAACTTAAGGAGCAATTGGATGACTTGGAACAGAAAGGATTTATACAAGAAAGTGTTTCACCATGGGGATAACCTGTGATATTCGTGGATAAAAGAGATGGAGGAAGAAGGATGTGCGGAGACTACAGGAATTTGAACAACGTCACAATCAAGAACAAGTATCCACTTCCAAGAATACAAGATCTATTCGATCAAGTTAGAGGCGTGGGAGTCTTTTCCAAAATTGATCTAAGATCCGGTTATCACCAGATAAAGATCAAGAAGGAAGACGTTCCGAAAACTGCCTTTGTCTCAAGGTATGGACATCATGAATACCTTGTAGTGCCTTTTGGATTAACTAATGCCCCAGCAATTTTCATGAATCTCATGAATAAGATTTTCATGCCATATCTAGACAAGTTTGTCATCGTATTTATTGATGATATCTTGATCTATTCCAAAGACAAAGCCGAACATGCTGAACATCTGAGGTTAGTGTTGCAAACACTAAGGGAACATCAACTCTATGCCAAGTTTAGCAAGTGTGAATTTTGGCTAGATCAAGTGGAATTTCTTGGTCATGTCATTAGTAAAGAGGGAATAGCTGTGAACCCGAGCAAGGTAGCAGCAGTTCTAGAATGGGAAGCACCCAAGACTGTCAAGGAAATCCGAGGATTTTTAGGAATGGCAGGATACTATCGGAGATTCATTGAAGGATTTTCCAAGATAGCAGGACCAATGACGAAGCTGTTAAGAAAGAACACACCATTTGTGTGGTCAGAGGAGTGTGAGAAGAGTTTTCAAACTCTGAAAGAGAAACTCACCACGGCACCGGTGTTAGCAGTTCCGGAAGTGGGCAAGGATTACACCGTGTATTGTGACGCATCCAAGCATGGATTGGGCTGCGTACTCATGCAAGATCGGAAAGTGATATCTTATGGATCGAGGCAACTCAGACCTCATGAAGTAAACTATCCAACACATGACTTGGAATTAGCAGCAGTTGTATTTGCACTCAAAACTTGGAGACATTTTCTCTATGGAGCCAAGTGTGAGCTCTATACGGATCATAAAAGTCTCAAATACTTCTTCACTCAGAAGGAGCTCAATATGAGGCAGAAAAGATGGCTTGAACTGATCAAGGATTATGATTTGACAATCAATTATACCCCAGGAAAGGCCAATGTTGTAGCAGATGCCTTAAGTAGGAAGAGCACTGGCGGAGTGGAACAAGAAATATCACCGGAGTTGAGGAAGGAAATAAGCCAAGCCCAAATACAACTTTGGGAGAAGGAAGCTCATGAAGGACTATCGGCTTTGCAAGTAGCCGATGAGCTAAATGTCAACCTAAAGAATGAGATAATGATGGGTCAGTTGGACGATCCATTCATCGTGGAGGAGATGAGAAGAATAGATGAAGGAAGACCATCAGAATTTCACCGCGGAGAATCGGGATCATTATGGTTCCAGAAGAGAATTTGTGTCCCGGATATTGCTGAGATTAAGGAAGTAATACTCCGGGAAGCCCATCAAACACCATATTCCATTCATCCGGGTAGTACAAAGATGTACATGGATCTAAAGGAGCTATTCTGGTGGAACAACATGAAGAGAGAAATAGCTCAATACGTGGCGGAATGCCACACCTGCCAAAGAGTGAAGGCTGAACACCAGAGTCCGGCAGGGAAGTTACAACCTTTACCTATTCCAGAATGGAAATGGGAGGAGATAGGAATGGATTTCATCACCGGACTACCCATGACCAATAAAAAGAAGGACATGATATGGGTAATCGTGGACCGGTTGACTAAGAGTGCACACTTCTTAGCGGTAAACCAGCAGGATAAAGGAGAGAAACTCATCGATCTTTACATCAAAGAGATCGTGAGTAAACATGGAGTGCCCAAGAAGATCGTATCGAATCGAGGATCCGTGTTCACGTCAGCATTTTGGAAGCAACTACACGAAGCTTTAGGATCCAAGTTGGACTATAGTACCGCCTATCATCCTCAGACAGGTGGACAAATGGAAAGAACTAACCAGATTCTAGAGGATATGCTTAGGGCTTGTGCCCTAGACTTGGGAGGATCATGGGAGGAGCACTTACCACTAGCAGGGTTTTCATACAATAATAGCTATCAAAGCAGCATCAAGATGGCACCGTTCGAAGCTCTGTATGGAAGGAAGTGTAGATCACCGATATGCTGGTATGAAGCCGGAGCAAGCAAAGAGTTCAACCCTGATTATGTCAAGGAAAAGCAACAAATCATTGACATTATCAGAGATAGGCTCAAGATAGCCCAGAGCCGACAGAAGAGTTATGCCGATCAAAAGAGGAGAACATGGGAGCCACGAGTTGGAGACATGGTATATCTTAAGGTGAGCCCGATGAAAGGACTTCAGAGGTTTGGAGTAAAAGGAAAGCTAAGCCCTAGGTACATCGGACCTTTCAAGATTTTGAGTCAAAACCGAGGGTTAGCCTTTGAATTGGAACTACCGGGAAGGTTATCTCAGGTTCACAACGTATTCCATGTGTCACAACTTAGAAAGTGTTTAAAGACCCCAGATGAGCCAGTATCACATGAAGAGCTTGAGTTACAACCATATTTGACATACATCGAGAAGCCAGCGAAGATTCTCGAGGAAAACTAGAAACAACTCAGGAATCGAGCTATAAAGTATTGCAAGATACAATGGAAGCATCATCCCGAGAGGGAAGCCACCTGGGAAAAGGAGGAAGACTCGAGGAAAACATACCCCGAACTCTTCAGGTATTACAACCACAACTTCGGGACGAAGTTTTCTTTAAGGGGGAAAGGCTGTAATGTCCCAGGTTTAGAGACGATCGAGGGGTAGATTTTAGAAAGGGATGTGCATTGCATTGTAAATTCCGGGGAAATTTCGCGTTTTTAAAACAAAACTGCATCGAAGGGGGACAGGTTTCTCTCTCGACATCCTACAGGGTTAGGGTTTCGAGAGTGCGATGAACTTGTTCCTACTTGTCTAAATTAGGGTTTTGAGAAGAGAGAAGTGGAATTGCATTGAAATCATAAGTTGCATGATTGATTTACAAGTTAAGTTGTTTGAATGAATTCAAACCAAATTTGAATTTGAAATTCAAATTCAAACATCAAATGATCATCACATAATTCAAATTTGAGATAATTTATTCAACAATTATTATAAGTCAAGAATTAAAATAATACAACAATTATGTAAAGCTCATTAAGGAAAATGGGAGCTTTATTGATAATCACACAAGATACAATGTCAATTACAATATCCAGAAATGAATTATGAAGTTACAACACATTACATGAATTGATGAAATAGAAAAAAAGGAAAATTACAAGGTATTTAAATGACCTAAACTACATTGTGATCTTCATGAATTCTTTGATCAAGATGATCTTGAGTTCATCTTGAGCATCTTCTTGATCCCCGCACACACACACAACAACCAGATCATTAAGCCAAGTGGCAAAGCCACTTGGCAGGTTAGCAAATATTACATAGTGTGGATATGACCAAGCTGCCGAGCTGATCCATTCCACCAGCTCAAGTCCCAAGCCACACACACACAGGCAGCATACAAGGCTTGCTACATGTGTAACAACACATCAGGCCAGGGGGAGTCACCATAGCAACCAGGTAGTGTTGTCGACCAACAGGGCAAAGCCAGAAGCATATAAAACTTGCCACAGTAAACCCTAGATCATTCCGTCGACAGCAGCTTCACAGAGTAAGTCACAAGAACACAAGAACACAAGAACAGCTTGAACAGCCACTGCTGTTCAACACATTTTCACCACCACAACACATAACCAAGAGGCATCAAGCTCACAAGGAGGAGCAGGGCAAGCTAAACAAACCACTAGAAGCAAAACCTCTACATCAACTGAAATCCTTGGAGCTGGAGTGAGGTATACCAAGCATCATGAACAAACCAGATGGTTTTGTTCATAAATAAGCATATGCACCAATCACACACAAGCAAAAGGGTGTGATACCCAAATTGTGTCATCATCTGGCTACTAAGCCATATGGTGCAAGCAAAGGTAGTAAGGCCACAAGTAAATCATCTTATGGGAACAGCAGTCATGAAAAATCAATGCATAGCTGAAGAAATCCAGCAAGAGATGACAACAAAGCTAGCCTAGCTACATACTTAGCACCTATAGCCAGCTAAGCCATTAGACATAGACAAATCATTGTCTATTTGATTTCAACATCAAAAGTTACTGGCAATCCAATAAAAGGATCAACCAGAGAGCATCAAGTGAGCCACAGTAAGCCAACACTGGTGGGAGCCACCCTAACAGCAAGGAATTACTGTCAGGGTTACCTCAACCACACAACCAATCCAAGCAGTTAAGCCTTACACATGCATCATCACCCAAGTGGGTTCAGAGTGGGCTAAGGTCCCCAACAATTGTTGGCATCCCTCTAGCCCAAGCACATCAAGTGATATGATCATCACTGTATCACAGTTCACATCATTTATCCAAATAACAAGGCAAATTAAGCAGATAAATGAAACAGATAAGCTACTGATGCACAGGGTCTTGCAGATGATCCAAGGGATCATTGCACACAGTCACTGATGCTTGGACAAGCACCAGCACACCCAGACTAAGTCTGTAGGAAGCACAAATAGCACTGAATGAGCATCAGTGAGTCACAGAGAGGGGCATCCACTAATTCACAAACCGAAATGATCGGATGATCATCGTGGCTTGCTATAGCATGCCAATACATATTAGAGCATCACTGATCAGCAAAGCATAGTACCAGATAATTAAATAGCCACACATAATCCACAGTTGCTTCACAGATAACCAAATGGATAATCATATGATTGTATCCAGACGCACATCCAAGGTTGGATGAACCACTGGATCATGATAAACAAGTAAAGCACTTAGTGCTCATCACTGAATCATACCAGTAAGCCAACAACAATGCTCAGATGAGCATGCGCATGAATTTGAGCACAAGAACTAGCCACAGAAGCTCAGGCACTTGCAAATTTGCAAGAATTGCATACTGCAATTAAGCCATTGAAGCATATATGAATACACATGAGTGCCAGGCAAGCATAGAAACAAGAACAGAGGCACAGGGAAGAAATTCTAGCAAGTAAAGCAAGCTTTCACAGGCACATAGCTTAGCAATCTTGCAGAGCAGCACAAGCAGCACATCAGCATCAACAGCACACGCAGCACAGCAGCAGCGCAGCAGCAGTAAGCACGGCCACAGAGCAGCATAAGCACGGCTAGCCACTCCATGAGGAGGAGAGGCTGTGACCAGAGCTAAGGAAGGAGGAAGGAGAACAAGCACACGAGAGAGAGGGAGAGATGGCGAACGTACCGGGGTCGAGCAGGCAGACGACCATGGCGGCCATGGCGGCACACGCCACAACGCGGCGGCGCCAGGCCAAGCCAGGCCATGGTGGCGCCACAGCACCACCCCATCATGGCAGCACAGCCACGGCGGCGCCATCACGCCAGGAGCTTGGGGAGCCGCGGGATCACGCGGATCCCGCAACCCTAGCCATGGCGAAGAGGGTCGAGGACGAGCGGGAGCGGCGTCAGCTCCAGATCGACGCGGATGGAAGGGATCACCAGCATCTGGCGGTTCGATTGCGCCCCATGGTGAGGGCCAAGGCGGCCGGAGACCGCCGGAATCGGCCGGCGACGGTGAGGTCGACGCAGGTCGCCAGAGAGAGAAAGGGAATTAGGGTTAGGTCGAGCGGCGCGAGGTGGTGAGTGAGCGAGCGACCGCTCGGGTCGGTTGGACCCGAGCTGGTCTAACCCAACCCACTAGGCTCCACTGACAGGTGGGCCCAGGGGCAATTGTGACTTTTCACAATTCAATTAAAAACCAGTAACTTTAAAATTCAATAGAAAATTGATAAGAGCACTAAAAAAATAATTAAAAATATGAAAATCAATCAGCATAAAATTCTCTATCCAAATAAAATATCAAAGAGAATTTTTGGAGATAATTAAGAATAAGTCTTAATTTGATGATTTAAATAATAATTTAAATCACACATATTATTTTCAATAATGAAAATAAGTCCATTAATGCAATTGGACTTTAAAAACACCTTGACAATATTTCAAGGTTGTATTTACCCTAAATAGAGAATCTCCAAGTTGTTCTTAGTATTAACCTCTCACATGAAATAACAACGACATCGGAAGGGGGGAACAAACCCTAAAACTGGAATCATGCATAACTGCTTCTTTAACCATTGCCCTTATCGGACAATGATGCTATTTTTCAGAGACAGAGGACAAGGGTCAGTCCACACCTTCCAACTGCAAAACTTTGCAGTGTTCGTGCAAGTTCATCACTTGCTCATGTCATTTGAGTATTTCTATCAAATTACTTGCAAAGTACTATGGTTATCACTATTGCATAAAAACCAAAACCACTATTTTCATAACTATGAATATGACTATGTGGTTGGCAATGGAACCATGGATTGTGTTGATATGGTGGAGGTTCCATTGCAAGGGTGTATATCCATCTAGGATTAAACAACAAATGTCGCCAGTGATTCTTGTGCCATAATACCCGTGTTAACCATAAGATCCGGAGTGGGACGGAGTAGTCAAAAGTGTTTCCACCTCTCGTTCATCAACGGATGCGCTTACCGTAGCAGCTTGTATCCGGCGGAACAACCGGAGGGTGGGGATCCCATTCTAATTCCCCACGGTAATGCAATGCTTACCGTAGCAGTTGTGTCTTGCGGAACAACCGGAGGGTGGGGATCCCATTCTAATTCCCCACGGTAATGCGGTCTATGCTGGGTTGCAGCAACCGGCGTAGGAGTGTATGGTAGAGCTGAGCACTGTCGTCGTGGTCGGGGTCCACCCTGAAATCTACGGGAATAATGGGACCGGCGTGGACCCAGGGTCGGGGTATGCAACAAAGGGTGGGTGTTCGAGGTAGCGGAGGAACATGATTGGCTAGACCTTATACCGGGCCTCACACAAAAGGAAGTGTGGACAGGAAAGCTGCCCGGTTGGCACCAAGGTTAAGATCTCTTATGGGTAAAGCAACACACCTCTGCAGAGTGTAAAGAATCGTGACTCGTCACTCCCCGTTCCGGGAGGAGGAATCGCGAACGCGGCCGGAAAGGAGCTCCATGAAGTTCTAGTAAACCGGTGAAGGCTGACGGACATAGCTCTTGGAAATAAAAGCAATCTCTTGAAGAAATGTTTATCAAAACTTGCATTGGTATTAGACTTTCTGGTCTAATATCGTAGCTAGTGCATTAAACACCTCTTATCTATAATGAACTTGTTGAGTACGCTCGTACTCATCCCAATCTTAAATCCCTTGCTTAGATTGTCTGAATCATCTGGAGGAGGACTACGACAATAATGAAGGAGCCGAGATCATCGGCTATGAAGAACCAGACCTCTCTGGAGGTATCGAAGGCGTAGACTATCTCATCGTCTACGGATCCGGGGAGGCTTCCGGAGGAGACCAAGCTTAGAAACATCAAGTAGTAGTAGTAGTAGTAGCCGAGCAGCCCGAACTCTTAGGATTTAGCTGCTCGAGAGAATAAATGTACAACTTAATGAGACATCTATATTGTAAGCTATGTTGGGTTCGCCTCGAACCCAGGAGTATCCCTCTTAGGACCCAAGAGGAGCTCCGAGACGATATATGTATGATTATTGTAATATTAAATGAATGAGTTATGGACCTGGTATGTTCTGTTGTACTACTCTGAGGGATGTAATATTTGCGAAATGGTACTTCGTGAATGTTATATCACGACTGGCATACTACAACATGCAGTGGTATGCAGGGTCACCACACATTAACAGGAACAGGATCATAAGCAATATTTTCCAATCTAGACAAATTATCAGCAACAGGATTATCAGCACCTTTCCTATCTACAATATGTAAATCAAATTCTTGCAACAGAAGTACCCATCTAATAAGCCTTGGCTTAGCATCTTTCTTTTGCATAAGGTATCTGATTGCAGCATGATCAGTATGTATAGTAACTTTTGAATCAACAATATAAGATCTAAACTTATCACAAGCAAAGACTACAGCTAACAATTCCTTTTCAGTAGTAGCATAATTTCTTTGAGCAACATCAAGAGTTTTACTAGCATAATGAATAACATTCAATTTTTTATTTACTCGCTGTCCAAGAACAGCGCCTACAACAAAATCACTAGCATCACACATAATTTCAAATGGTAAGTTCCAATCAGGAGGTTCAACTATAGGAGCTGTTGTTAAGGCTTTCTTTAGAGTTTCAAAAGCTTCCTTACAATCATCATCAAAAACGAAAGGTACATCTTTTTGAAGAAGATTAGTAAGAGGCTTTGAAATCTTGGAGAAATCTTTAATAAACCTCCTATAAAACCCAAGCATGACCAAGAACACTACGAATACCTTTAACATCCCTAGGATAGGGCATCTTCTCAATTGCTTCAACTTTAGCTCTATCGACTTCAATACCTCTCTCGGAAATTTTATGTCCCAATACAATTCCTTCATTAACCATAAAGTGGCATTTCTCCCAATTAAGAACAAGGTTAGTTTCTTCACATCTCCGCAAAACACATCCTTCATCTTAGGAATTAGACGACGCCGAGGTTCAACAACGAGCTTCGCATCATCTTCCATATTAATGGCGTGTTGGCAAATAGAGGGAGAAATCCCCTTCAAGTCATCAAGAGTGTAGCCAATAGCACCTCGGTGCTTCTTCAATATTTCCAATAACCTTTCTTCTTCAAACTCTGTAAGCTTAGAACTAATAATAACATGATATATTTTATTATCATCAATATGAGCATATTTAAGATTATCGGGCAATGGTTTTAAATCAAAGACAGGATCTTCCTTTGGTGGCGATGTTGTACCCAGATCTTCCACCGGTAAATCATGCTTAAGAATAGGTTGGTGAAGAAAATTTTCATCAAGCTCATCTCTTTCTTCCCTAAAAACTTCACTCTCACTATTCTCCAAATGTTGCTGCAAGGGATTATTAGGAGCAAGAACAATAGATGCACACTGTTCAACTTTAAAATCATTATTAGGCAAATCAGCTTTATAAGGAGTTTTGGTAAATTTAGAGAAGTTAAACTCATAAGATTCACCAGCAAATTTAGTCAAAATTTTCTCTTTCTTGCAATCTATAATGGCTCCACATGTATTTAGAAAAGGTCTACCAAAAATGATAGGACAATATTTACTAGCAGCAGAACCAAGTACCAAAAAGTCAGCAGGATATTTAATCTTACCGCATAGAACTTCCACATCTCGAACAATACCAATTGGAGAAATAGTTTCTCTATTAGCCAGCCGAATAACCACATCAATATCTTCAAGTTCACAAGAACCAATTTCGTGCATAATCTCCGTGTAAAGCTCATAAGGAATAGCACTAATACTTGCACCAATATCACATAAACCATAATAACAATGATCTCCAATTCTAACAGATAGCATAGGAACACTAGCTTGCTTGGACTTATTAGGATGTGAAACAATATTAGAAGCATCTTCTCGTGAAAATAATATGACCATCCTCCACATTTTCAGTCACAAGATCTTTAACTATTGCAACAACGAGGTTCAACTTTTATTTGTTCTTCAGGTTCCATAGGTTTCTTTTCACTTTTATGAACCGCACTATTTATAACAGAGTACTCTTTCATTTTAGCAGGGAAAGGAGTTTTTTCAATATAAGCTTCAGGAATAACATGATCAACAGTTTCAACTACAACACATTTATTAATAGATGAATCAATTTTATCTTTATACGGTTCATGATACTTATCAAAATTCTTCTTAGGCAATTCATAATGAGAGGCAAAAGCTTTATAAAGATTTGCAGCAACTTGAGAATCAAGACCATAAGTAGCACTCATATTACGAAATTTATCGAGTAACCATAAAAGCTTCAATGCATTTATAATCATAATTTATACTGATTCTCTATCTTTGTCGTTCTCCCATCCTTCAGTATTTTCCTGGATCCGATTAAGAAGGTCCCTTTTAAACTCTTCTTTGTTGCGCGTGAATGATCCAGAACAAGAAGTATCCAACAAGGTCTTGTCTTCAAAAGAAAGTCTTGCATAGAAATTATCAATAATAACATTACCAGGAAGCTCATGAATGGGGCATTTGAGCATTAAAGACTTCAATCTCCCCCACGCTTGGGCAATACTCTCTCCATCATGAGGCCAGAAATTATATATGCGGTTCCGATCCTTGTGAATTTCACTTGGAGGATAGAACTTAGAATAAAACCGGGGCACAATATCATTCCATTCAAGAGAATCCCCATTATCCAGTAATTTATACCAATGCGCCGCTTTACCAGACAGCGATATAGAGAATAGTTTCTTCCTCACTTCATCCATAGCAATACCTGCACACTTGAATAAACCGCATAATTCATGCAAGAACAAGTAAATGATCTCCGGGGTGGACAGCTTCCATCCCCCGTATAACGATTATCGACTACACGTTCAATAATTTTCATAGGTATTTTGTATGGTATCTCTTCCTCACCTGGCGCCTCATCCACTACCTTTGCGGTAGTAGCAGATTTTCCAAATAAAAACTCAAGAGAAGATCTCTCCATACTCGAATTATGGCAGCGAGAGTGAAATAAAATTAGCACAAACAAGTAGAAGTTTCCCTTACCAATTCCACTTACCAATAGCGCTTCACTCCCCGGCAACGGCGCCGTGAAAATAGTCTTGATGACCCACAAGTATAGGGGGTGTATCGTAGTATCTTCGATAAGTAAGAATGTCGATCCCAACGAGGAGCGAGAAGGTGTTGACAAGCAGTTTCGATGAAGGATTCACCGTAAATGCTCACGGACAAGTATTCGGGGGTTTTGATGTAGCAGTTGAATAAAGTACGAGTAAGTAAAGTGCGAGAGTAACAATTGCAGCGAGTGGCCCAATCCTTTTTAGCACAAAGGACAAGCCGATTTGTTTACTTATAATGACCAAACGTTCTCGAGGACACACGGGGTTTTAGTCTTGTGCTTTCGCTACATACGGCTAATTAATCTTCATTGTTTTGATAAGTGTTGTGTGGGTGAACCTGTGCTAATGTACCGCCCTTCCTAGGACTAATACATACTTGTGATTATACCCCTTGCAAGCATCCGCAACTACAAGAAAGTAATTAAGATAAATCTAACCACAACCTTAAACTCCGAGATCCTCGCTATCCCTCCCGCATCGATATACCAACGGGGGCTTAGGTTTCGTCACTCCGGCAACCCCGCAATTGGCAAACGAGTACAAGATGCATTCCCCTAGGCCCATAAAGGTGAAGTGTCGTGTAGTCGACGTTCACACGACACCACTAGAAGAATAACACCACAACTTAAATATCATAACATTGAATATTACTCAACCATACTTCACTACTAACATTTAGACTTCACCCATGTCCTCAAGAACTAAACGAACTACTCACGAGACATCATATGGAACATGATCAGAGGTGATATGATGATGAATAACAATCTGAACATAAACCTTGGTTCAACGGTTTCACTCAATAGCATCAATAACAAGTAGAAATCAACACCGGGAGAGTTTCCCCTATCAAACAAACAAGATCAAACCCAAATTGCTACATCGGTGACGATGTGCAGCGGTGGAGACGGCGGTGATGATGGTGAAGATGATGATGATGGTGATGGAGATGATGTCCAACTTGATGGCGGTGACGATGGCGTCGATTTCCCCTCCGGGAGGGAATTTCCCCGGCGGATCTCAGCCCGCCGGAGAGCTCTTTTCTCTCTGGTGTTCTCCGCCCCGCAGAGGCGGCTGTAACTCTTCGCGAGGTATCCTCTGGAGCTTAGGTCATCGGGACGAAGGCGTACGCGAAGAAAAGGAGGCGAGAGGGGGCTGTGGGCCCCCTCCTCATAGGGCGGCGCGGCCAGGCCTTGGGCCGCGCCGGCCTATGGGGTGGGCCCACCTCGGGTCCCCTCAGCTCCGCCTTCTGGCTCACTTCATCTTCTGGAAAAATAAGGTTTTTCGTATAATTTCCGTCAACTGTTGATCTTCCGAAATATTGCATTCGACGGCGCTTTTTCCAGCAGAATCTCGGCTCCGGTGCTCGATCCTCCAATAATCATGAAACATGCAAAATAGATGAAATAACATAAGTATTATGTCCAAATATGAAATATATCAATGAATAACAGCAAATTATGATATAAAATAGTGATGCAAATTGGACGTATCAACTCCCCCAAGCTTAGACTTCGCTTGTCCCCAAGCGAAACTGAACTCAGTAAACAGGACCACATGTTTATGGAGTGAAGAGTCGATAAATAAAATACGGACAAGAAGCATCATATTCATTCACACAAGACATTCTAGTAAACAACTTCCTCATATAACTCAACTTGAAACAAGTATAAGGTAATCACAAATAAAGGTGCATAAGAAACCATAGTTGGTGATTGCAAACTTCAGCCATAGTTGAGGGCTTAGTCAGACCGGAGACAAGTGGTTCTGTCCCCGTCTCCAGCCATGGCTGCAGCGAGCTGATCTCCGAGCTCCACAGAGGGGAAGAGAAAGGACTTGATTGCTTTCCTAGATTTTTCAGTAGGGTCTTTTCTACAAATGCTAGGGATCCAATGAATTTTATGGGATCCTTCATAATAGTTTTGTACTCCCGAATGAAAAGGTTCTGGCCCCTTCAGGGGTGCTCCACTGTTCAAAAAAAAACAAACAGATTTTCCCTATTGCACCACCCCTTTGAACCCCGTGTTGCCTCCGTGTTCTCCACTTGCACTAATGTCGACTCTGCGTTCTCCACTTACAATAGCGCCACCTCCATGTTCTACAGTTACACCAGCGCAAGGCTCCACCCTTATCCATGCTCGCCTGCCCCCGACTCCGCCCCCATTTCTTGCTCGTTGGCACTGCCATTTTCTCCCCTTCTTCCTTCTACGCTCAGGCGTTGCCTTCCCCTCCCCCTTCCTCAAATTCACTTGTCATGGTTCCCAGTTCAGGAAACACAAAGAAAATATAAATGCGCGGCAAATGTGGTACTAACAGAGCAATACTTCAGGTCATTCAACTGCATTCATATATCTACTCAATATTCTCGTAGTAACCACCTAGCGAAAGATCATAAAATGCACACAACAAACCGAGGAGCACTTATGCCAATTCCAATCTTAGCTGGGAAGCTAACTAATGAAACATTCGTATCATGGAGTAAACTAAGTGATACACAAAAATTCAGTGCTCGGGTTTGCTTCATAAAACTTAGAAGTAATTTTAAAAACCATAAACAAGCATCAGAAAGAAGCTTCTACGGGAAGTTTGATAGGATCAAAGAAACAAAACATATACTCTTTGACATATACGTAACTTGCAAATAAGCAGCAACAGTACCCCTAGTAATGATTATGACAAGGTGAGCACGGAAAGCGTCTTCATGGGAGGCTATTGAAGATCTGCAACTTTGTTTTGCAAACGCTCTGAACAGTTACGACTCTGTTTTGCAACAAAGCACATCAGAATCTGAGACTTCTATCCAATGTAAATCATTAGAGCAAACAACTTATTTGCCAGTGAACCTGATGGTCTGTATTAACTTGCTGGCATTTTGTTCGCGCCTAGTTTGGTCCCTGCGTGGAACGGAATCGAATTATGCCTCTGTATGTGATTCTGAATTTACTGCATTTAATCTTCTTTTTAAATCATGTATCCAATGTAAATAGTACCCAAGTCTACGCCTGTGTTTGTTGCACGTCCACGGGAAGCCAGCCACGACAGCGCCGGCCCATCTCGAAGGCGAAGGTCATGGATGACTGTGAAACCGAAGGTTTCATGTCACACGGTTTGTGATGAGGCAGAAGCTTATTTCGAGAGATTGGTCCAGTACTTTAGCCATCGGTGTACCCGCGTCAGAGTGTCTTCCACTGTTCACCTCC
Organism: Lolium rigidum; assembly: GCF_022539505.1. Taxonomy (NCBI): domain Eukaryota; kingdom Viridiplantae; phylum Streptophyta; class Magnoliopsida; order Poales; family Poaceae; genus Lolium; species Lolium rigidum. The sequence continues at coordinate 173,494,579 of NC_061512.1, read as the reverse complement.
GCTACACCGCCTTGTGCCGGCAACGGCGGAGGGCATCGTCGGCCGCTTCGACTGTCGGTGGGGAGAAGGGCCGAGCAGAGCAGAGTGCTTCCCCGCATGCTGGCTACAAGATGCGGCCCCTGAGTGGACCTCGCCATGGCTCTGAAGTATGTCGGGCGGCCTAGGCGCGGTAGTGCTCCTCCGCGTCTGTGGTGGAAGAAACGCCGGGAGATCTGATCGTGGAGAGATGGCCCTCGCGCCACTGTAGTTCATGCCGCCATCGCCTATTTTCCACTCTCTGATTCTTTGTCAGACGCCCTGGTGGCCGGCCGTGCTCGTTTCCCTCCGCCCAGCTGCACGAGCTCCGGCGAGCCATCGCGCCACGCAGCCCGCGCTCGAGTTCAACCAAGAGTCCAAGACGACGTCCTAGGCCTCCTTTGGCGACGACTTGAAGCTCCCGAGACCAAACGCGAACCTCGGGAGAGAGAAACAGATCTATCGTGAGTCGGGATTCAGGGGAGGAGGCTGCATCCATCTGATCTTGTAGTCGGGATAGATACGAAAACAAATCGCTCGTGTTTCGTAGTTGGCGGTTATTTACCCATGCGGTTCCAGATCGGAGGAGTTCTCCGTATCGATTGTTGCCGCGGGCGCCGGCGAAGGGTGCGCCACCGAGAGCCAGGAGGGGCCCGCGCAGGTGGGGTGCTTGCCACCACAGTCAAGACGCGTTGGATGCCGCCGGCGCCGGGAGGTCATGCGCTATGGAGGTCACTCTCGCTGAGAAGCCGCGCGCGTCCAGGGCACTGTCGAGGGTGGGGGTGAGCTCCGTTGGGGACGGGCGGAGCTGAGAGCGTGACACCAGCAGCGCCGAGGCACGTCCTCCTCCCCACCAAAGCGTCGATCTTGGCCAGCCACATACCTAATCGTTCGCCGCCGTCATCCTCGGTGGGCGGGCGGTTGTAGCTCAATCATCGTCCTCGATCTGGCGGTTGGGGGAGAAATAAAGCAAACGAACCGGTCTTGGCAATTGGAGTAAGTATTATGTATTTTGGTGGGAGGGTAAAACGGTCTAAAAAATATTGTTGACGATTTTTTTTAGCAAAAACCTTAACTCCTTTGTTATTGGGTATAGATAATATAGAAAAAAATGGAAATATGATACTTTTGTGATCCTCACGTGTGCATGCGTTCTCCGCAACATAACTGTAAAAACACACATGAGACACAACTATGCTTACACAATATGACCAACTTTATCAGTTTGTATACCTATACATATTTTTTTTTTATCAAGTGCCATAGTAACGCACAGGTATTAAGCTAGTCTAATATAGGTTACAATCATATTTGAGTGCAAAATGTACCAAATCAATTTATATGAAAGTTGCAACTATATACAGTATCTGGATCAAATCCCAGGAAATGTTGTATCATTATAGCAGAAAGCAGAATCAATCCATGGACATAAACCCATGGAGCTCATCCAAGCAGTGAGCGCCCCCGGGGCTTCAGTTGCAAGGAGGTATTATTGGGTTCCCTTGTTTTTGTGTCCATTGAGCAGATATTCTCTAGAACATCCACGATTTCGTTCATGGATGGGCGTGTCATATGGTTCTGAGAAAGGCAGCTGCGTGCGAGTTGGGAAGCCTGATGGGCGGCCTTGGAAGGATACTTCCCCACAAGACGAGGATCCATCACCCTATGTAGAATTCTCCTTTCAGCCTGAGCCAGGTAGGGTCTCGCCCAATCCACCAAACTAAGCTCCCCAGTGGGGCGCTTTTGGTCAATCGCCCTCCGACCAGTAAGCACCTCCAGCAGCACAACGCCAAAGCTGTAGACATCACTCTTCACATACAAGTGACCTAGTTCACGACAAAGATGATTTGTTAGTACTGATAATAAAAATGATATGTCACTTGCTAGTTGTACTTTTTTTTCACCCAAGGAAGTAGGTTCAACAATAAATATACCAGTAGCTATATATTCAGGAGCTGCATAGCCATATGTGCCCATGACTCTTGTTGTTACATGCGATAGCCCACTGCATGGGCCATCCTTGCCAAAGTTAAGACCCGAGAGCTTTACATCGTAGTTCTGAACAAGAAAATGTTCCAGTCAGAGATCTAAATTATGGAGTAATGCTCAGCAGTTCAAAGTCAGTTGCAAGAAGATCTACCAAATCTAATAGGATTTTTGAAGCCTTAAAGTTTCTGTAGATGACCGGTCTTTCTAGGGAGTGAAGGAATGCAAGGCCACGAGCTGCCTCAGTAAGAATCTTGACCCTGAGACTCCAAGATAGTAGATTTGTTCCTCCTAAAAAAATGACATATCAACACAACTCAAAAACCTGTAGTTAATCAGAAGTATAAAGAGAGTATCTTAGAGAATAGTTCATTATTATCCTTGGAAGTTTAAGTCACGAAAGACCCACTTCTAAACAGGTGATTATCCAAGCTCCCTCTTGCCATGAACTCGTAAACAAAGACCGTGTTGTTGGCATCCAAGCAGTAGCCTAACAGTTTGACAAGGTTTGGGTGTGAAATCCTTCCATGGAAATTCATCTCAGTCTACATTGAAAGCAAACAGTACTGTAAGACATCAGCGGTCTCAACTATGAGACTACAATATATAGAGATGTGTTCCCTTGGTAAGAGAAAATAAATATTAGATGAGAAGTGCAACTACCATGCAGTTAGATTGCTTAAATAACAATCTGGCACTCTACAGCCTTAAACTAACAAATTTCGAATCCAAATCCCAACCACAACTCCATTAACAAAAACAATAAATTTATCTGGTAGTGCTTAAGGGCCCAATTTCAGCTAAATACTATTCACGATACGATTTTCCTTTTTTTTTCTCAAGCTGTGGGGCAAAATGAATTGAAATTTATAAATGGTAGTTGTTTGTTTTTTCTATGCACACAATTATTTTTAGTTTTTTTTACGACTTTTAGCAAGTGTTTTTATCTCATATGCACCAGATAAGTTCTCTGGTGCAACTTAGTTACCACATCATAGAGTTTACTGAGCAGATAGAAAAAAAAAAGAGAATGTGGGGTTCTATGCACATAAAAAAAAAAGAGCCAAAATGACCCTTGAACTTGGGTGCAGGCCAGAGGTTGTACTCCGCAGTCCACACCTTGCGTACAAACCCAGGGTTCAACATTTCGGTTTTTTTCTTCCACCTGGCCGAGATTCACAAAACTTGAGAAAATGACAAAATTTTCAAGATTTTTTTCAAAATTTTCGGACAGAACCAAATTAAGCACTTGAAATTATTAAGCAAAATTTAATTACGTGGGTACAGAATCAAACTCACAACCTAATGTAACACTGCGCATTACCTCCACCTGCGCACTGAAACCTAGTTGGTGATTCTATCCTATTAGAATCGTTGTGTATGTGACATTTTAAATTTGGCCAACTTTTTTTTCTCGAACACACGCTTAGCCAGGCTACGAAAAAATTGAGAGAAAGCAAGGAAAAAACTGTACAAGGCTAACTTTGTTAAATTCGGCCAAAAATTTCGGCTGATATTATCATTTCTCGCCTCTCACCCACAATTAGTAATTTTGCAAAATTCGTTCGAAATTTCGATGATTTTTTCCCCTGTACAAACCTCCAGTGGCTGTATCGCTGGGTTTGTTCCTTCATGCTGCTAGTTTCTTCCAGAAAAGAAAAGGTTTCCAACCAAAAAAGGAAATGTTTGATCTCAGACCACCGACCTTAATAAACGTAAAGAGTGTAAAGCTGTAGAAATCGAAATTAGAAGGCTAGATGATCCACATCTTTAGTAAACAGAGAATGAGTGTAGAGCTTTAAAATAGGAGAATTACCTGCCAATTTTCAGGCCAGCATAAACTGTCCGGTTTGAACTTCTTAACAGCAATCACCATACTGTTGCTGCTAATTGAAGGGTTCATTTTTCTGCGAAGCTGGCCCTTGTAGATAAATCCAGACCCACCCTCGCCAAGTAGATTGTTTGGCCCAAAGTTTCTTGTGGCAATCTTCAATTCCTCAAAGGTGAAGACAGTAACGTATGGTGAATCAAGAAAGAAGGTGTCACTACTAATCATTGAAAGATCTTCCGATGCTGTAGAGCCGGAGCCACTGAAGCTTATAGAAGTCAGTAGTTCTACATGGTGATTATGAAGAGTGAGCTCTAGTATTGAACAGGGAGAAATATGTAAGAAGTTTTTGTTCAAATATACCAAATTCAATAATGCTTTGATAATTTACAGTTCAACAATTTGTAGAAATTATAAATTCAGAGCAAATAAACACTAACACAATTACAGTTAAAGTTGCGTGCATGAAGAAATTACATCACGTCCAGAACAGTGACTGGCGCGATAGTGGGAGTGATGAGTGAGGGTGTTTGAGCTGGGTACAATCCTTCCTTAGGGGATGCACAATAAGGTGTTCTTGAACATGTTACTAAATGTGCATTGTTGTGTGTTACATGAAAACACTTTAGAAGCGCAAAGTACAAGCTACCAATGGTGGTGACTTAAAACAGTGGTGATGACCGAGCATAACAGATCAAAAATACAAGAAAATGGACTAATCTAGGAGGGGGAGAGAGAGAGAGTGTGTTAGAGTACGTAATGGGCTTGGGCTGGCGCTATAGCCCATTAGTCTTAGGGTTAATTAGAGATAAGAGTCGCTTTCTTAGGGGTCAAGTAAACCTCTCTATATAAGGAGAGGAGACGTATCAATCTAATCAAGCAAGAATTAAGAAGGACATCCCTTCCCTCTCGAGCTCCACCGGCGCCGGGCTGCTGATCGTTGAAGAGGGCTTTGGTGTTGCAAGCTGTGTTTCATTTCTGTTGTTTTTGCTTGTAGCTTCTTTGGGTTGTAAGCTGTTCTCAGCATCCATGTACTCTGCCGTTGTGGCTTTATTAATTTAAAGCTGGGCTTAGGCCTTATGTTTAAAAAAAAAGGCCCCCGGCCGGCCTTCTCGCGCTCTCGCAGCCCTCTCTCTCCCTCCCAAACCCTAGCAGCCCCATAACACTTGGTATCAGCTTTCCCGGGTTCGATCATGTCCAACCCTCCACCGAGTTCTTCCCACCCGCCGCCGCTGCAGTCCGACGTACCCGTTGTTCTCTCCCTGGCGGAGATCACCGCAGCCCTCCGCGATCTCACCACTGCTGTCCAGGAGATCCGTCTCTTCCTGGCCGGTCCCTACGGGCCGCCGCCGGCGGCGGCGCTGCTGCCGTGGCAGCCGATGCACCAGGCGGCCTCCGCCGCGATCGCCGGGCCGCTGCAGCCGATGCTGCCGCCGCCGGCAGCGCGGCTGCCGACGCTGCTGCTGTCGTCGCCGCCACCCGACGTCGGGCTGCTGCAGTCCCCGCTGCCGCTGTCCATCATCTCCGGGCCGGGCCATACCTCGGCGCCGGGGGTCCCTCTTCTCCAGCAGCCGGCCGCCTTCTTCCCCACCGGGACGCTACAGCAACAGCAGCTGCTGCCGCCGCCACCAACGCCACCGCTGCAGCTGCTGTCCTCACCGACGCTGTCCCTGTCGTTCGGTGGGCAACTGCAACAGCAGCAGCTGCTGCCGTCGCCACCAACACCGCAGCAGCGGCTGCTGCCGCCACCGACGCCGTCCCTGCCTTTCGGCGGTGTGGGAGCGACCTTGGCCCCGGGCTCTACATCGACACCGCCCGGGATGCCCTTCCACCAGGTCTGTTTCCCTCCGTCGCCGTCACCGCTTCCGGCTTGGATCGCTATCCGCCACGTGTCGGCGATGGTGAGGCTGCAAGCTGCTGCGCGCAGCCTCCTAGTGCGTCGGCGTGTGCGGGAGATGCGTGATCTGCAGCTGCAGCTCCTTCAAGTTGCACTTCATTGCGCAACGGACCTCGATCTCATCCGCTGCGTCGGGGATCTTGGGCGTACGGTTTCCCCCACGGGCGGCGGACATGTTGTTTTTCCCGCGGGCAGCGACCTCAAAGTCTGCGCCATCGACAGTCATTCAGCGGGGAGAAGGCATGGTGTCACCGACAGGAGCGCACCGCGTAGCACCACTGCATTCCGCCGACGGCCGCCGCGCGGGCTCCTTTTGTCCCGCTGGTTTCCATGGGATCCAGGTGGTGCACGTCCGACGAGCGGATGGTGTCCACTTTATGTTCAGGGGTCAACAATAAAGCGTCCCAGTCCATTTCAGGTTGAGAGTAATAAAACAAGCCGAGATGTAAAAGGCTCGTTTTTAGGTGTTAGGTTTGTGTTGCGTCGAGTCATGGTTTGTTTAGGTTGCAGCTCGAGGACGAGCTGCGTGTCCATGTGGGGTGTAGTGTTAGAGTACGTAATGGGCTTGGGCTGGCGCTATAGCCCATTAGTCTTAGGGTTAATTAGAGATAAGAGTCGCTTTCTTAGGGGTCAAGTAAACCTCTCTATATAAGGAGAGGAGACGTATCAATCTAATCAAGCAAGAATTAAGAAGGACATCCCTTCCCTCTTGCCCGGCCGTGGGCAAAAGGCCCCCGGCCGGCCTTCTCGCGCTCTCGCAGCCCTCTCTCTCCCTCCCAAACCCTAGCAGCCACATAACAGAGAGATCTATTGTTGAGTCACACAGGATATTTGGTGACGTGGAGAAGAGAGAAGCTTACTTATCTTGCACGATAAAAAGGTTAAGGAAAGACTCATGTGCTAAAATTAAGGGAAACTAGAGATAACAACATTAACTACAAGCCATGCACCCTTCATATATTACAAACTTTTGTGCCATCTCTAGCTGACATTGAAGGACCAAGAAGGGTGCCTTCTCTAACACCATGCAAGCCACCACTTGACTTATTTAATCAGGGAAACACACCTATGCGTGATCAGAGTGTGCTCATTCTGAATGAGCCCTAGAGCCTTTGCAACTTAATAGCATCTATAGTTGACACACAGATGCTTGTGCACGTGTGTGTGAGGTGTAAGAGGAATAAAAGTGTGAAATTATCATTCAGAAGAGGGTTGAATGTTGATGAGGTGAAATGTGGTAGTTATCAACAGCGTGCAAGCCGTCTCAAGGATGCGACACAATTCAGGACAGGAGAACTGAGCAAGCGTGTGCTGCTAAGCAAGGAACCTGCCCAGGGAACGAGAGATATACTCTCTCGCGGAATCTACATGGAAGATAGGAATAGGAGTGGAGAACTGGGTATCATGGTGGCGAATTGTTTATAGATAGATAAGGTCTCACAACGAGGGCGTACCCAGTGCTGAAAGCTACCACACATTGTGGGGTCTAGGTAAGGGTATTTCTAGGCAGCCTTTCCCTTGCTGTTTATTGTACAAGGAGGCTGATTCAAACTCAGGGCCTCCAGGACACAGTTGGAGATACTTTACCACTGCGCCAGGCCCGCACTTCAAAAAATGTGCGCATGGGGAATTCGATCCCAGGTCGCGGCGTTCGAGCGATGGTGAATGGTGATGCTGCCACTGTGCTTTTGTGCTGGTGTGCTGGTGTTAAGGTCTCACGACGAGAAGACATAAAATAGACATATATGCAAGTGTAGCCACAAAAATAATGTACTAGTGACGCCACCCTTTTGAAACGAAGGGAGCCAAACCCCTAACGTCTGAATGAACAAGATCAAAAGGAGACAGTCTCTTGTTTGCAAACTTACAACCCTGGAAATCTAAAGATGTGTCTCCTAAGACAGACCTAAAGATGTGCCTCCTAAGACAGACCCTAGAAGACCACAACGAACTAGTGATGGTAAAAAACTTTCTTAATGTGTAGTTAATGCACTAGTGACAACCATTGCTCTATAAAATAATAACCTTTGTGCGCTGGAGAGACCCTGAACCATGGGAAATGATTTTGAAACATTGTTCTGCCATAACGAGTATCAGTATGGGCGCCAATCTGTGCATATTCAACAAGTTAAATAGGAACTGAAGTATTGCACTGTAAGCATTGAAGAAATAACGGGTATACTTACAGCACACTGGTTAGGTACCTGACTAGATAACTCATGTGGAATGACTGCTTCCGATGAACTGACAGTCGCAGATTCATTTACATTAGAATCATAGCTACTGGGCTGTTCTTCATCGCCTATTATCTCCAGGAGCCCAAGAGAAGTTAGCACTTGACCATCCTCCCCCTCACATGCATCAATTACTGCTTTCTCAAGGGTACTCAAGGACCTAACCCATTGCAAAAATCTGGATGGTATCTTGCACCCTATTATCTCTATTTGTACTGGCGGTGAAGAAGATGATGGTCCAGTAGGTTCTCCACATGACAGAACACGGTCACTCTCTCTTATCTCATATTTCAAGCATTTTGGAAGAGATGGTTCAAACATGAGCTTACAACAAGATACTACAGACAACTCTTCGAGGCAAGGAAACATGAAGTGATCCCCACTGCTGGATGCCAACAGTATAGACAATGCTTCTAAGTTGAATAACGATTCCAAATTGAGACGTGTTAATTTCTTGAAGGGTCGTGGCCCACCAGAAAGACCCCTCTGGAGATTTGTGAGCTTAGGCACATCTTTTATATGCAAGTAGAGCAGATTCCGGAGCTCACCGAGTGGAGGGAGATCTTTGCAGTTCTCTAGGTGGAACAGATGAAGACTGACAATGTTTGGAAGTGAAGTCATCATGTTGCCCATCATCCATCGAGGGAACACAGGACCTGCATATCCAACTAGCTCCAAATGCTCTAAACTCTGGTTTGGTTGGAGCTTTTCCAGTACTTCTTCACCTACATCATCAACTACATCAGCTGGCTGAGAATTTGGCATCCACTCCAGCTTAAGAAAACGAAGCTCCACTCGACTCTGCAGATTTACTCTCTCTGCTATACTTAACCCCCTGGATCCTCCTGTGAGGTCTGAAATAAGAAGCTCATCACTTGTTATGTGCCAGTGTTCATCAGTGCCAACAGAGTACCGAATGTGCTGTGGTAGAGAGGCCACTATCGTTGGATCTTTTGTCAACACAAATTTGAGCCTTGTCATCTTATTTATCATATCTGACAATATATGAGATACACCAGATGATGGATTTACTACAACACAACCAGTGAGGTCCAACGTGTGCAGCTTCTGAAGCCTCTCAAATGACACAGGTATGTCAAGGACGGTTTGTGACAGATTAAGATATTCTAAGTTGAACAAGTAACCAAGAGATTGAAAATAATCAATGTTAGGGGGGCACTTTGATAGATTCAAATGATAATCAGCATAAGGTTGGCACTCTGAGAGATTCAAAAACTTCAATTTAGTAAAGTTCTGAAAGCAGTTGGGATGTGTCTGCAGCCTGCGACAACGTTGTAGGTTCAGATGCTCCAAGTTGGTTGTCATTATCTCAGTACTTACTTCAAGTGCCTCACAGCCAGCTAGATCCAAAACTCGAAGGAACTGAATGTTTCTAAAGGAAGGAGGGAGCTTTTGAAGCTTGCGACATCTCCGAAGTATAAGCACTTCCAACTTCCCGAGATTGGTAAGAGATCCAGGCAAATGTTGAAGCTCGTAGCAGCTCGATATGTTCAGGAACCTAAGAAAACAGATATTACCAAAAGATTCTGGTAGATGCTTGAGGTTGAAGCAGCCAGACAGATCTAGATCCTCCAAATTCATTAAATTACCAAATGAACTAGGTAGCTGTTTAAGCTCGGTGCAGTTTGACAAATCCAATAATCGAAGATGCTGAAGATTGCACAGAGAATCATCTAGCTCACCGACATCATAACAACATGACAGCCTAAGATGCTCAAGTCTTTGGAGATGACCAAAGGTTAGAGACAAGTGTTGAAGTATCTGACAGCCTTGCAGATTCAAATATCTTAGCTTCAGAAAAGTACCAATGAACCGAGGTAATTTCTTGAGAGAAGTATTTGATAGATCCAGTGCCTCAAGGTTTGTCAGTGTACTCATTGAGGAAGGTAAGATTTGAATCTTCAAGTCCGAAATATCAAGGTATCTTAGATGCCTCAAGTGGCCAATAGAATCAGGAATTTCTTGAATGCAGCTTCCACTAAGATTTAAAACACGCATACGCTTCAGTAATTTAAAAGCTTCTCTATGAAGCTTTATAGCCTTAGTATTCTGGAAATGTAATGCCCTTGCACTGGTAATCAGTGGACTGCAAAGTATTGAGTGCTCTCTGTAATAGGTCAACAATATAAATTGGAAAGTGGGGCCTTTTGAATTACTGTTCATTTCCCCGCCATCCAAAATTATAATATCATTAGAGGCAATATGTGTTGCAAAGTCATGGACAACATTGTGCATGTAGAGCATTTTAGGAGCTGTTTTGTTTTCAATTCCGTTAACCTAGAAAAAAGAACAGAACATTCAACATCTATAACAGATCTATGTATTCAAGTATTCACAACAGAAATATATTTCTGAATATGAGGTAGGTTTTTATTTCGAGAAAAAGCGAAAAGTTTTGCACCTTGATGCATTGAAAACAGAGAAAGATATGTACAAGCCCGAAGATAGGCCACACCCAGGAAATGTAATGCTAAAACAACTAGGTTCTCCAAGGAGCAGGCCCGTAAGCCCCATTGCCCCTGCCTCCACCTTGATTGTGTTGACCAATCTGACGGTGCTAGGCGACACGTCGTCCAAGACAGCAGTAATTAGTGCACTTCCTCCAAAACGATTATAAATTTGGTCACATGTTCATAATGACAGCCATACAAGAATATGTTATTAATAACATTGTAAATTGTGTACCTTATAGGAATTCGTAATGACAGCCATACAAGAATATGGAGCAAAATATAGATTACGAACTAGCCAATAAGTTTTGACACTAGTCTAGTAAAAGGCTTAAAGGCATACTTACAATATGAAAAGAAAAAACTGTTAACATAACAAGTATTTAGTGACTTACTGAAGGTGTCTTTTGAACTTGAAGGAAATGTATTGACAAAAGATCCTGAATGTACATCTCCCCGTGAACATAGGAAGGCAACGTCTCATGTCTTGATCCTATCATATCAAGTGCAATCCACTGCCGGATAAGTTTTTCTTTATCAATAGCAGATCCCTTAGGAAATATTGATAAATATAGAAAGCATAGTTTTAGCGCTGAAGGCATGTCATAGTACAATTTATTCAATGATGAAAACACTTTACTTCTCCCAGAATATGTTCTCTCTAATTTCCATATTGCTTCATCCCTTGCTGCTAACCAGACATACATGCCTTGATTGTGAACTATTGAACCAAGAAAATGAGCTAAAGCTGGTATTCCGTCACATCTTTTCGCAATTTGCTTCCCAATTGTCTTTAGGCATGCATTGAAACAATTTCCATCCCCAAATGCCTTTTCAGAAAATATTGTCCAACAGTCATCTTCAGATAATGGAAGCAACTTGTATGGTGTGAAAGTGTGCATTAGCTCTGCAGTTATTTCACTTGAGGTGGTCACTAAAACCTTGATCGACTTGTTCGTACCCCTGAGCATTTCCTTCAATTCATCCAGCTGGCTTTTATTTGTGCTACAAAGGCCATCCAAGACAATTAGACAATGTTTGCCATGAAGTGTCTCCTGCAAACGATTCTTTAGCAATTGGAGATTCCCATTAATCTCAGCGCTGGTGTTGTTAACTACTGAGGGTCCTCCTTCTTTTGTTTCATTAGCTTGTGAGATTATATCAGCAGCAAGCTTTCTAAGGTCAAATTTCCTATTCAAGTTGATCCAAATACGAAGATCAAAATTCAACCCTTCTCCCTGGTCATGGAAAATTAATCTGGCAAGAGCTGTTTTCCCCAAACCCACAAGGCCGACAATGGGAATGATGGACAATATTTCTGCATCATTTTGCAAGATTAATTCCTTTATTTTTGTTTTGTCGCCATCTCTTCCAACGATTGCAGCTCTACAGAATTCTTCTTGGGTATCTGTTTGCTCAAGATCACACCTTGGGTGCTGCATCATACCGAAAATGACTGAATTTCTTGCTGAATGATCCAATCTTTTTATGAGTGTCTTCATTCTATTCACTCTAGTACTATACAAGACAAATGGACACGGGGAACACAGTGATGTTGCCTGCAAATTTATTTAAGAAAAAAGATCAATCGAGGCATCCAAGAAAAATATACCACTGTAATAACCTAAGGTTGCATTTTCAGCTGAATGAGCAAAAAAATAGTAATGTACTCTGCATTAGGGGTTATACAGCGCTTTGGGGGTTGGTACTATCGAACCTTTGTAATACAGCCGCTCCTCTCAGATTCAGTGTCATTTTGGTCTTCAAATTCGTCCAAGAGATTGTCCATGTCATAGACAATCTGATTGATCTTCGTCATCCAATCCTGTACCTCAGTACGCACCCAAAAATATCTCTCCACACTTACCAGCACATCACGCAACCTCGACAGAGTTCGCCTGAAGTGCGCCACGTGCTGGTCTATGTCCGAAGGCAGATCCGACCGGCGAGCGTCGGAGGCCAGCCGGCGTAGTAGCCGGTCGACGACGGCGCCGGCGGTGGCCATATGGCATGTCGATTTAGGTATTTTTGGGAAATTGCGATTTTGGAGTAGGAGATCTAAAAGAGCTGCAGAAAAGCGAGTACAGTGAAGTCTGGAGGTGAACACGAGCGTAGTAGAAAGAGGGCTGGGCCCAAACACAAGCCTTTCGAGACTTTGAAGAGTCAGGTCAATAAACCAATCAGTGCACTGTCTGCCGGCTACACCTGCTCAAAGCCTCCCTTGCCGCATCCGGCTCCCCATCTTCTAGCCAGCCATGGTTGGCACCGAGATGCTTGTGGCCGCGGCGGTGAGCCAGGTTGCCCGCAAGATCGGCGAACTCGTCGGCGCCGCGCAGGGCGAGGTCCAGCTGTGCTGCAATTTCAGCGACGACCTGGAGAGCATAAAGGACACGCTGGTGTACCTAGAAGACCTGCTGAAAAATGCGGAGAAGAACTCCTTCGGGAGCGACAGGGCGAACCTGCGGCACTGGCTCGCCCAGATCAAGGCCCTGGCTTTCGACATCGAAGACATCGTTGACGAATACTACTCGTCCAAGGAGCAGTTTGAAGGGAGCAGCAGCTATGCTAAGAAGGTAAACAGCCTGGCTTGATTTTTGGTCTGGTTAAATAAATTCTCTTGTGATCAGGTATTATAATTACGCCTTACGGTTTCTGAAGTAACATTCGATCTGGTTAAATAAAATTGTTTGCTCAATTTTGGATTTTTTAGACGAGTTATTATTTTTTTAAACGAGTGACTTTTTTTCTAGATTTATTTGACGTCTTAGTATGTTTCTCTTCCGGAAAAAAGATGTGTTAGTAGGTCAATGAAACTAGAATTTTAGATGCATGCCCACCAATATTGGTTGATAGTTCACGTGACGACTATATATATTTCCCCTTTTTCCAAGGCAACAAAAGTACTTGAGAATTGTCACAGAGTAGTGCTTCTATGCTCTGTTAAAAAGTGAAAAACGCAAATTTGAAAGCATATTGAGGGCCTGATTTGCTCCCACCCATAATTCGACTACTGAGAATAGTGCTTTAGGATTCTTGTAAATCTCTGCCTGTGAGTCGGCAATATTTCATGTTTGTAATGAATGTAGAGCTCTCAACATATAACTCAAAAGTCTTGAGCACATAAGCTAGGCCAGAACAAGGAAAAAACGTTTTAAGGTGGCCAAATACTGAAAAGTATACAGTTGAGAGGAAAGGGGGACAAATCCTTCTTTTGACATTGTAAAATACTACTCTCTCTGTACCGATTTATAAGATGTTTTAGCATTGCAATATTAACTTACCATGGCATTTATGTTTTTATTGCATCTAGTTGCACAAGCACTTCTTCAGCTGTCTTTTGGTAGGTTAACATGGGTACATGCTTACAACTTTTGTTATGATAGCAATGATTTTGATTTTCAGAAAAATTGATGGTAAATTTTCAGGGATCATTATTCTGCTCACTTTCCAATCCGATCATTTCGAAAGTTAGCATGGTTCATAAGATGAAATCTAAGAGAGAGTTGCTACAGACAAGGCAACACTTACCTACTCAATATCATTTCATTTCACATATTAACTCAGCGGTGGATTTTTATGAGAAGCAAACAACATCATATAGAAATAGTGACATTACAATTTTTGGGAGAGATAGAGACCTGGGAAATCTCATGGACATGATAATGCAGAAAAGTGTCAATGAGACTTCCATTATTTCTATAGTTGGGCCTGTGGGGCTTGGGAAGACAAGCCTTGCACAACTAGTTTTCAATGATTCCCAAACAAAGGCATTCAGATTCAGGATATGGGTTCATGTTTCTATGGGTAATGTCAGCCTTGAAAAAATTGGGAGGGATATAGTTTCTCAAACTACCGAAAGAATTGAGGGAAACATGCAATTGCAATCAATTAAGAATGTTGTTCAAACCATACTAAATAAGTATAGCTGCTTAATTGTATTAGATAGCTTGTGGGGTAAAGATGAAGAAGTGAATGGGCTGAAGCATATGTTGCTTACAGGTAGACAGACAGAAAGCAAGATCATAGTGACCACCCACAGTGATAAAGTTGCTAATCTCATGTCTACTAGTCAGCCTTACAACTTGTCTGCATTATCTGAAGATGATTGTTTAAAGATATTCTCTCAAAGGGCAATGACAGGTCATGGTGACCCACTGTTCAGAGAATATGGAGATGAAATTGTTAGAAGGTGTGATGGCACACCCTTGGTTGCTAACTTTCTTGGATCTGTGGTGAATGCTCAGAGACAGAGGCGTGAGATATGGCAAGCTGCCAAGGATAAAGAAATGTGGAAGATAGAGGAAGATTATCCTGAAGACAAAATTTCACCATTGTTTCCATCATTCAAGATAGTATATTATAATATGCCTCATGAACTAAGATTATGCTTTGTATATTGTTCAATCTTCCCTAAAGGATCTCCCATAGACAAGAAAAAATTATTCAACAATGGATTGCACTTGACATGATTGAGTCCAGACATGGAACCTTACCGCTTGATGTAACTGCTGAGAAGTATATTGATGAACTTAAGGCAATATATTTCCTTCAAACTGTAGAAGGGCATCAAGTAAGTTCTTTGGTGAACCTATGTTATTGACTTGCCTCTTGGTTTGTTTTGCATGCACTAAATGGTGAACCTTGCTATGTGCACAATAAATATTCTCTGTCATTTCAGAAGTCAAACAACTCACAAAGATTATTGTAGCTCATATATATTCATACATTGTCATTAATCTTTGGTAAGTAATTGAAATAAATCTCATATAAAAATGTCATGTTTTGACTGATAATTGATTTGGAAATTACAGTATTAATAAGGTTAATTACTGACTTACTCTGGAGAACATGTTAAGCCAATATTGTTGAGGAATATATCATGCTTTCGAAAACAATATGATTTTAAGCCATATGGTGAATATCTACGATCAAATAGGACGAAAATACATAGACAAAGTTGATTTAATTGTTAGAGTGGACTTCACGATAGTATAAGTGAACAAATAATTTTACACGTACCTCATAATATGCACCAAGAACTTACAATTATATTTGCATCAAACTGCCATGGTATCAACATATTCAAACAAATACTTACAAGCAAGTGTGCATTTTCTTTTGTTGAAATAGGTTGTTTGCAAATCTATTCATTCTTCATAAGATAAACTAAAATATAGCTGCACCAGATCATGGCTAAACTTTGCACAAAAGTAGAATTTCATGATTAGATGTGAGTATGTATATTTTTGTGTAAGTAAACTAATTAAACTTCTGTACAGGTTACTGCAGAAATAGTCAATACTTCAGAGGAAATGCTATGCATGCATAACTTGGCACATGATCTTGCTAGGTCAGTTGCCGGTGAAGATATCCTAGTGATTTTGGACGCAGAGAATGAACGCAATAATAGATACTGTGATTACCGTTATGCACAGGTGTCTGCGTCTAGCTTACAGTCAATAGATAGCAAGGCTTGGCCTACAAAGGCAAGGTCATTGATTTTCAAGACCAGTGGTACAGATATGGAGCATATTGGCGAAGTTCTTTCAGTGAACAAGTATTTGCGTGTTCTGGATCTCGGTGAATGCTCTGTTAATGAGATACCTAGTCCTGTTTTTCAGCTGAAACAACTGCGGTATCTTGATGCTTCGACTTTGTCCATTACAACACTCCCTCCCCAAATTATGAGCTTTAATAAGCTGCAGACATTGGATCTTTCAGAAACTGAACTTATAGAGCTGCCATCCTTCCTCAGCAACTTGAAAGGGCTTAATTATTTGAATCTTCATGGTTGCTTGAAACTTCAGGAGTTGAATAGCCTTGATTTGCTGCATGATTTGCATTACCTCAACCTTTCATGCTGTCCTGAAGTTAGAACCTTCCCTGATTCTATTGAAAACCTCACCAAACTCCGTTTCTTAAACTTGTCGCAGTGTTCTAAGCTTCCGACATTACCCGACAGATTATTGCAATCATTTGGTAGCCTTTGTTCTCTTGTGGATCTGAACCTAAGTGGTTTCGAGTTCCAAATGCTGCCTGGGATATTGGGCAACATTTGTTCACTTCAATATTTGAATCTGTCAAAGTGTTCTAAACTTGAGGAACTCCCCCAATCATTTGGCCAGCTTGCATATTTGAAAGCCCTAAATCTTTCATCTTGTCCTGATCTTAAAATTCTTGGTTCCTTCGAATGCCTTACTTCTCTCCAGATTTTGAATCTCTCAAACTGCCCTAGTCTCGAATATTTGCCACTGTGCCTTCGAAAGCTCCAAAATATTGACGTTTCTGGGTGTCAGGATTGTATAGTCCAATTCTGTTCTCAAAGCTCTGGAAGTTCCCCATCTCATCAACTTTCAGAGCAAGCTGAGCAAGCCATATTAAGTTGTGATATGTCTGAAACCATTACTGAAAATCCTGCTTCTATTGGAGATCTGAAAGGAAAGAAGAAATTGGCTTCCCGCGTGAAAAAAGAAACTGAAGTTATTACTAAGGTACACTCATTCACATATCTTTCCTAGAATAAAACTAAGAAGTATTTGCTGTTCCCTTCCCATTCAATTACTTCAATTTTGCTAGATCAAGTTCCTGATTGTATAGAAAACTATTATGCAAATTTGAACCCAGTGTTAGCAATGGCTGAAGAACTGATAGGTTGTGTAGTTGTACTCAAATTGAAAATTCCTTTGTTTCTAGTAATCTAATTGGGTACTTCTACATGCATCACAATCCTTTTTCAACAGTTCAGTAAACAGCTTGGAGGTCTACATGTTACAAATCCAAATGGGACACTACTTATAGTAATTTTTTCCACAAGAATGTCCTTCTAATCATCTCACAGTCCTTATTTCTTACTGTAGCCAAATGAAAATGGAGATACAGTACAAGGGATACCAGGACAGGTGTCCTTGCTGTCTTCATCTTATTCTTATTCCTTTGCATCGAGCTCAAGTGCACCGTTGGCCTCTGTCTCCTCTTCAGATATCTCAAAGATGCAGCATCCACTGTCTAATGGAGAAACAACAGGTATGGTACTAAATAATTTTATTCGCAATTGAAACATCTGAATAAGAGGTTCAGACTTCAGATTCTTCAAAAAAAAATTATGAAACTAATCTACTTTTCAACCCTGAACCCTGGGAGCAGTTAAGTTTTCGACCCTGAACTCTCTATAACCATTTGAATATGATCTTGAAATTTTAAACGTTTACCATAAAAAAGAGAAGCAGTCCACTTTTCCCCTGTAGGCCTCGTTTGGAAACAGTGGATTCTAGTGTTTAGCAGTGTATTACCCAACGTGTTTTGGGTGGACACCTGATCCCCTTCCGTTAACCAAGAAGCAAGAGTGTAAAAAACGCGAGACCCACCTCGCGTCTAAAAAACTGGCAACCCGACGTGTTTCTAGGGGTAAACTTAGGTTTACGCGACCAGAAACCGGGCTGCCAAACGTGACATAGAGTGTATCTTCGAGTAATTGTCTTAGCTGGTATAATACACTTGTATCTAGTTAAAAACCTGGCTGCCAAACAAGGCCGTAGGGGATTTGGAAACTGGGTTTAGGTGATGTTTCCACGTTACTGCCATGTCATTGAATGCTGTTTGCAATCTGGTTTTACTAAATTTTCTTGGATTGGAAAAGTGAATTTTTTTGCATCTGAATGGTGGAGTTTCTTTTAGATGTGCATTATACTTGGATATTTGTTATGCTGTCAAAGATGCGCATAATACTAAAGTATTTTGGATAGTATGATTACATATAATTTCCTTTGACCAGCTTTTTTCTTAGCTGGATCCTTGTAACCAATTTGGATACTCACTCGCGAACAAATTTGATGAACATAGACAGCTTTGCTTTGGACCTGGCAAAGACGCCGCTACTGAAAATTTAGGAAGAACCAAGGCAATTGTAATAGATCAATGTTACTTAAATTCAGAACGCATAGTAATTAACCTCATTTCTTTTGTCTACCCGTGAGTTTTGACAGGTAATCAATGCAACGAAAACTGCCCCGAGCCACAGTGCGTCGTAGAAGATGTGCTGATCACTGAAGAAAGCATATGCTCTTCGGACGCAGCAGTTCATCTGCATGAAGCGGCCACTGTAGGAGACAGCGATGACAACCACATAAACGGATGCAATGGAGCATGTCGGTGCAATATTCCATGTGGTGGGATAAACCATGGGGTTGTTGCTCAGCAGCACAATCAGTTCGAGGGAGAAGTGCTGATTTGAACTGATAGCCAACTTGGCTGTGGCGTAGGAGGGCAGACCTCTCCTTCAGGTGCTCATGGTGTGATATTGGCATGGTCGCCGCTAGATGCCAGTTGGTTGGCCTTCTCAATTTGGTTTGATTTCCATTGTTGCTGACGACATGTAATTTGCCACCAATCAGCACTTATGGGATAAGGGTTGCACAAACCGTCTTGAGATGTAGGTTTTCTCTATGTGTGCGCGCGCGTGTTGTGGTTTCCCTGTCTGTAGTAGTTGAATTCCCTTCTTCCTGTATAAAAAAAACGACTGTAAAAGGTGATTTTACATCTTACTAAAAAAGATTATATGTCAATAAATAGCATGCAGTACTTGGACCAAAAGCATGGAAAAAAGAAACAAAAATGGCGAAAGCTAGATGTCGATCGCCCGATGCGCGTGTCAATATCGGTCGAAGCCCAGCCGATGATCAACCATCCTACCATAAGAAATTGACTCCTTATTCCTTGCATGTTCTGGTCCCTCCCAACTTTTACGTTGTGTCATCTGAGAGCCTCACGTGGCATGGTGAGAGGTAAAGTCGCTTTTCCCTGATGCATGCAATGACCATGTACTATCTAGTGCAAAAGCGAATTATAGAGGCCTTTGAATCTATTCAACACATAGTGAAGCATTAGTTTAACAGCACTGACAAGAAAAGCAAACCAAGTTGTTGGTTCGATTCCAATCTGACACAAATAAACTGATGGTGAGTTAAATGCATGGCACAACTGCACAAGCAGGATACAAGCTTCAGCTGGCCTGCATGCGAGGTTAAAGTATTGTTAAAAGCTCTGTTACAGGTCCCAGTGGTACCAGTGAAAGCGATGATATACATAACAGGCCAAATGCACCAATGCTAATCTCTGCCAGCTATTACTTTGCACCGAACAAACATAGTGCATAGCCTAGCATCTCCGTTCATGTCTCTCAAAGAGTTTTCTAAAATTATCTCCTCCCACGAGGCCTCGGCAGCCATTTTTTCATCCGGACGGTGAAAAATGACTCAGTCGCGTCCCCGATTTCTCGTTTTTGCTCGGATTTGGGCTTTCTTCCATCCGGCGAGCCCATGTCATCCCCCCCCCCCCTCCCCCGGGATGCGCTCGAGGAGTTCGGAGGAAACAAAAGCGCGGGAAACATCGAGGAAACTTCCCGCGCGCCTGGTGGCCCCGACTTGTCGGCGAGAAAGGCGATCGTCGTCCTCATCGCATCGTCTTCTGCGCGCTTGTTATCGCCGGATTTTAACCAAATCAGGAGATTGGCCGTGATTGAGATGGGCTTAGAGGATATGCACGGAAAATATT
Organism: Lolium rigidum; assembly: GCF_022539505.1. Lineage (NCBI taxonomy): Eukaryota > Viridiplantae > Streptophyta > Magnoliopsida > Poales > Poaceae > Lolium > Lolium rigidum. The sequence continues at coordinate 173,474,599 of NC_061512.1, read as the reverse complement.
TCTGAATCGGCCTTATACGAGAGTCTGGGCTAGATTGCCCGTGTATCTGTACATTATGGTAGATTTAGAATTAAGAGATAGAGTTAGTTCGTACGAAGTTAGGTTTATTCCAAAAATAGAAAGTCCACGGACTATAAATATGTACCTAGGGTTATTGAGAAAGGAGGACGATCACGTTCACAACAAACCAATCTAGGCGCATCGCCACCCCTTGTTTCGAGGGTTTCTTCCGGATAAGCTCCATGCTGCCTAGATCGCATCTCGCGATCTAGGCAGTATCAGTTTATTCGTTGTTTTGTATTGCTCATGCTGAAGCCTTTTTGATGGCGAGCAATACTGTTATCATGGATGTTTTGGGGCTAATATTGCTATCTCTTCTGATATGTATGCTTAGTTATGCTGCCCCTAGATATCTAGCTGCCCTTGCACCTATCTTAGGTGTAAGGGCAGCATCTTGCTTAGTCTTTATTTAGTAGATTCGATTTGTTATGGTCGTTCCTTGTTCTTCAAGGATTAGTTTGATATCCATATGGTTAGGCCTTGCAAACGGGTTGAATGATCCGGTGAGTGCGTAAGGTATGGTTTGCTCGATCCTAGAGGAGTTGTTCCGGGAATCAACTCTATGTTGGTTTTTAGGCCTTGTCTAGGGCTGGTTTTCTATTATCTTTCGTATCCGCCGGGCTCAACTACGTGTAGGATGTTCCGGTTATGCGGTGAAAACCCTAGACTCGTCGTAGATTGATTTAACTTAGTATTGATCAAGCGGGACCACCATGTTATCGTAGATCCAATACGAACCATGGGTGGATCGGCTCCTTGAGCCGATTCACGGGATAACTCGAGAGCCGATCGAGGCTCGGATTTAATGTTTACGTGTACGCCATGCAGGAAATTAATCGAAGCAATCCATCACCTTCTGACCAGGTATAGGTCAGGTGGCACGCTCTTGCACCAGCCAGGACGTGTGCTGGAGTTTTGCGGGCCGTTGCCCGAGGGACCAGGGCCCACGAGCAGTTCTGGGAGCCTCCCGGCTCTTCGTGTTGCTCGTCGCTGCTCGCCGGTGGGTTTTGGCAGGCAACACATTCTGGCACGTCCGGTGGGACTTTCTACATCAACTGCGTCAACATCTAAAGCAACTGCGTCAGCATCTGCCGCTGAGATGGCGGAAGCACCAATCACATACGAAGCGCAGCCTGAGGAGCACAAGAAGAAGTATGATGAGCTTAAAGCTCTCTTCGAAGCCGATCTCATCGGCTCTTTCGAGAGGACCCGTACACATGGCATTAGGTGGAAAGGGTTCTCGCCCGAAGGCGCTCTCGATGAAGTAGATCTATCTCTCCCTTCGGAGGAACGCACCAGAGCTCTGCGCCAGGAAGTTAATTACATGGTGGCTCATTCTCTACACCGTCATTCTGAGAGCCTGGTGAACGCTTTCGAGCGCGTTGCGGTTCGCGTGGTGCAGGAAATCATGAAGCATCGGTACTCTCCGTCAGGACCTGCCCTAGGAACTCACCAGGGAGAGATACCGTTCCAAACCAGACCGCAGCTGCCATTCTCGCTTGCAGCTCCAGAGCCGCCGGGTTCACCGGCATATGTCGTCTACAAGATTGGAGGCGATCCTGGTGATTACCAGTTCCTGCATGAACCGCCTAAAGAAATCCCGCATGGATACGTGTGCACGTACGTGCCGGACTCGCAATAACTTGGCGCGCACGAACCGGATTGCAGCGGAGGGATTTCCGGAGCAGCGAGGAGGGATCTCCGGAGTGGACGCCGATAAACGAGCGTGGCTAGCTAAATATGCCACCGAACGAGTCAGAGAGCTCAGCCCCAGCAGCTCATACGGTGGAACAAATCGGTACAATCTTGAGAGACCGGTTCGGCATCGTGCCAAAGAGGAGAACAATCGGCTATTCCAAGCCGTACCCCAACGAATATGATCTGATTCCGCTGCCGCCCAAGTATCGGCTCCCTGAGTTCTCAAAGTTCAATGGATCAGAAGGGTCTAGCTCAATTGAGCATGTGAGTCGGTATTTAGCACAGTTGGGCATGATTTCAGCATCAGACCCGTTGCGTGTGAGGTTTTTTGCACAATCTCTCACAGGACCAGTTTTTGGGTGGTACACCTCGTTGCCACCAGATTCAGTCCAGACGTGGAAGCAGCTGGAAGAGCAGTTTCACATGCAATATCACTCAGAAGCTAACGAGGCTGGCATTGCCGATCTGGCGCAGGTGCGGCAGAAGCGGGGCGAAACGGTGTCGGAATACATTCAGCGTTTCAGGACTGTCAAGAACCGATGCTATTCGGCTCGTTTGAATGAGAAAGAAGCAGTCGAACTGGCAGTGCTGGGCCTCGCAGCGCCGATCAAGGATCCGGCTTTCCAAGTGGAATACAATTCAACGGCGCACATGGCTCGAAATTAACGTTGTATGAGCAGCGCTACCCAGAATTGTACCAAGACAAGTTCAAACGCCTGATAGGCCTGGTCGAGACAGAAGAAGTTGGAGACTCTGCAGAAGACCAGGAAGTAGCCGTGGCTGAATGGGCTCGGGGGGCAAACCCCGTGTCCTGCAAATGGGTGAAACAACAAGGGCCTGCAAAAGGGTTTGACTTCGATGTAAGCAAGGCTGAGCAGATATTCGATTTACTGCTTAAGGAGAAACAGCTGAAGTTACCCGAAGGCCATAAAATCCCTACGGTGCAAGAGATGAACGGAAGACCGTACTGCAAGTGGCATCACTCGTTCACCCATGTCACCAATGACTGCAAAGAGTTGCGTCGGCAGATCCAACTGGCGATAGAACAAGGCCGTCTGATCTTTGGTCAGTTTGCCATGAAAGTGGACACCCAACCGTTTCCTGGTGTCAACATGGTGGAATGCAATCACTCCGTGAGGCGTCAGCCAGATGTCTCGTTCGATGTTAACATGGCAGGGCCTGTATACCACCATGGCAGGGATAAAGAAGAAATCAATCACTCCCGTGGCAAGCAAAAGGAGGAGGCCGGCCCACGCGACCGGCACCGATATGATGATAGATGGTACATCACCGAGGAACAAGTGAGAAACGTGCGGTATCAACGACCGCTCTCCGAGCATCTCCTCAACAAATATGAGCCCCAGTACGACCGACGCCGGCGGTACGACATGGATGACGGAAGATATCGTCGGTCTGGCGTAGACAACAGAAAACATCGTCGGTGTAATAGAGACGACGAAGGATATGAGCGCCGCGCTAAGGGAAAGTCAAGAGAGCAGGAAGACATGGACAGACACTGGGACTGTCCTTTCTTTAAGCACTGCTGGGATTCAGGAATGAACCGATTGCCTACAATCGACAACTGCCGCAGTGTAGACAGAAGAAGGAGGACACAGGTGATGTGTCAGTGTTCAAACATCTAGGGCCTCTCCCATCGCAGAGCAGGCGAGCTGAGTCATCTAGGGTGGAAGATCTCGAGGAGTCAGAAGATGATGAAGAAGAAGATAGATACCACCGGCCAAGGTGGTGCCCTGATGGACTCAGTCACTCCCAAAAGTGTAGGGTGCAGCGGCTACGTAGCTTGGAGGAAGCCGAGAGGCAATACCTGCACACGTTGAGGAAAGCGCGGCCCGATTTGGCCGTGAAAATTCTGAAGGAGATATGCCCTAGAGGCAATAATAAAGTGGTTATTATTTATATCTTTATGTTTATGATAAATGTTTATATATCATGCTATAATTGTATTAACCGAAACATTAGTACATGTGTGATATGTAGACAACAAGAAGTCCCTAGTATGCCTCTTAAACTAGCTTGTTGATTAATGGATGATTAGTTTCATAATCATGAACATTGGATGTTATTAATAACAAGGTTATATCATTATATGAATGATGTAATGGACACACCCAATTAAGCGTAGCATAAGATCTCGTCATTAAGTTATTTGCTATAAGCTTTCGATACATAGTTACCTAGTCCTTATGACCATGAGATCATATAAATCACTTATACCGGAAAGGTACTTTGATTACACCAAACGCCACCGCGTAAATGGGTGGTTATAAAGGTGGGATTAAGTATCCGGAAAGTATGAGTTGAGGCATATGGATCAACAGTGGGATTTGTCCATCCCGATGACGGATAGATATACTCTGGGCCCTCTCGGTGGAATGTCGTCTAATGTCTTGCAAGCATATGAATAAGTTCATAAGAGACCACATACCATGGTATGAGTAAAGAGTACTTGTCAGGAGACGAGGTTAAACAAGGTATAGAGTGATACCGAAGATCAAACCTCGGACAAGTAAAATATCGCGAGACAAAGGGAATTGGTATCGTATGTGAATGGTTCATTCGATCACTAAAGTCATCGTTGAATATGTGGGAGCCATTATGGATCTCCAGATCCCGCTATTGGTTATTGGTCGGAGTGAGTACTCAACCATGTCCGCATAGTTCACGAACCGTAGGGTGACACACTTAAAGTTGGATGTTGAAATGGTAGTACTTGAATATGGAATGGAGTTCGAATATTTGTTCGGAGTCCCGGATGAGATCCCGGACATCACGAGGAGTTCCGGAATGGTCCGGAGAATAAGATTCATATATGGGAAGTCATTTTATGTGAATTAAAATGATCCGGAAGGTTCTACGGAAGGTTCTAGAGGGTTCTAGAAAAATCCGGAAGAAATAAGGATGGAAGGTGGAGTCCCAAAGGGACTCCACCCACCTTGGCCGGCCAACCTAAGGGAGGAGGAGTCCCAAGTGGACTCCCCACCATGGTGGCCGGCCACCCCACCAAGGAAAGGGGGGAGTCCCACTCCCCCTAGGTTTGGACACTTGGAAGGTTTTGGTTGGGGTCTTATTCGGACTCTTTGACCTAAGCCTTGGGGCTTCCACCTATATAAAGAGGGGGAGAGAGGGGCTGGCCGGCCACTCAAGCCACCACCATGGCCGCACCCCTCAAGGGTGCCCTAGCCGCGCCCTCTCTCCAAACCCTAGCGGTCTCTCTCTCCTCCACCATATCCCGCACGCTTAAGCGAAGCTCCGCCGGATTTCTCCACCACCACCGACACCACGCCGTCGTGTTGTCGGATTCAAGAGGAGCTACTACTTCCGCTGCCCGCTGGAACGGGGAGGTGGACGTCGTCTTCATCAACAACCGAACGTGTGACCGAGTACGGAGGTGCTGCCCGTTCGTGGCACCGGAACCGATCGTGATCAAGATCTTCTATGCGCTTTTGCAAGCGGCAAGTGATTGTCTACCGCAGCAATAAGAGCCTACTCTTATAGGCTTTGGAATCTCTTCAAGGGTTAGTCTTGATCATCCCCTCGTTGCTCACATCTTCTAGATTGCATCTTGGCTTGGATTGCGTGTTCGCGGTAGGAATTTTTTTGTTTTCTATGCAACGTTACCCTACAGTGGTATCTGAGCCGTGTCTATGCATAGATGGTTGCACGAGTAGAACACAATGGTTTTGTGGGCGTTGATGCTCTTGTTATCTTTAGTTTGAGTACTTTGCATCTTTGTGGCATAGTGGGATGAAGCGGCCCGGACTAACTTTACATGACCGCGTTCATGAGACTTGTTCCTCGTTCGACATGCAACTTGTATTGCATAAGAGGCTTTGCGGGTGTCTGTCTCTCCTACTATAGTGAAGATTCAACTTACTCTTCTATTGACAACACTAGTATCAACGTTGTGGTTCATGTTCGTAGGTAGATTAGATCTCTCTCGAAAACCCTAAACCACGTAAAATATGCAAACCAAATTAGAGACGTCTAACTTGTTTTTGCAGGGTTTGGTGATGTGATATGGCCATAATATGATGATGAATATGTATGAGATGATCATTATTGTATTGTGGCAACCGGCAGGAGCCTTATGGTTGTCTTTAAATTTCATGTTGAGTAGTATTTCAAAGTAGTTGTAATAGTTGCTACATGAGGTGAACAACCATGAAGCCGGCGCCATGAACCTTGATGCTACGCCGACGATGATGAAGATCATGCCCGTTGATGATGGAGATCATGTCCGTGCTTTAGAGATGAAGATCGAAGGCGCAAAGACAAAAGGGCCATATCATATCACATATGAACTGCATGTGATGTTAATCCTTTTATGCATCTTATTTTGCTTAGATCGCGACGGTAGCATTATAAGATGATCCCTCACATTAATATCAAGATAATAAAGTGTTCTTCCCTCGTATGCACCGTTGTAACAGTTCGTCGTTTCGAAGCATCTCGTGATGATCGGATGTGATAGATTCAACGATTCACATACAACGGGTGTAAGCCATGTTGCACACGCGGAATACTTGGGTTTGCTTGACGAGCCTAGCATGTACAGTACATGGCCTCGGGACAACGGAAACCGAAAGGTTGAACACGAGTCATATGGATGATATGATCAACATGTTGATGTTCACCATTGAAGCTACATCATCTCACGTGATGATCGGTTTTGGTGTAGTGGATTTGGATCGTGTACCACTTAACAACTATGAGGGATGTTGTATTAAGTGGGAGTTCATTAGTAATTAGATTAAAACATGAACTAATTATCATGAACATAGTCTGAGTAGTATTTTGAATTAATTTTGTAGTATTGGCATCCGTTTACTACCATGCGCTAGTCTTGTAATTGAGATAGAAATACTGTTAAATCTGATAAGAAACTTTATGGATTAGTACTGTATTGTTAAGAATCAAGAATTGATTAAGTCCTATTGCAAACTTTTAGTAAACCTCACATTGTTGATTCAAAGAGCTATGGTTTCAATTAGTACCCAAAGTTATCTTGTCTCCGTGAAACTTGAAGTTCAAATCTGTTTGAAAAATAAGGAGCTGAAAATTTAGTTTTCAGAAATAATCAAGGTATGAGATATATGTGATATCTAAGACCTTATTGCAAGATGATAGAATATAAATTTGGTGAGACTACATAAACTCACAAGTTATGGGAATGTATGAAGGTTGAAGACGCCAGGCGTCACAATCTTCCAACTATTGGGGCACTAATAATATTCGCATATCCATGAAGTGACCATCCTTAATATGCACCGTTGCTAAGACTCGTCGTTTCGAAGCATCACGTGATGATCGGGTGTGATAGATTCTACGTGTGCATACAACGGGTGCAAGCTAGATTTGCACATGCAAATACCAAGGTTAAAACTTTACGAGCCTAGCATGTACAGACATGGCCTCGGAAAGTCGTCATGATATGATGGATAAAACTATGAGTGAAATTATTCATCATATTACAAAGTTACTAATAGTGAAATCTGAAACACTTGTCATATGATGATCAACTTCAAAGTAAGAACCTCAAGGTTATTGGTATTTGACCAACAAACCTAGAAGTTAATGATGTTGAAGTGTTTTTCTGAATAATGAGGAAAGCTAAAAGAGAAAGCTGCAAAAGATTTTTGGCAGAAAGAAAGAAAAGACTAGAAAGTCTAGCTCAGGGGTATATAAATGATATACATGTTATGGTTGTATTCCTAGTTAGGTCACACTATGAAATTCTTGGGTATTAGTACTATATTGGTTGGTATGAAGTGTCATACAAAACAACGCAATACAAGAATACAATGGCCTAAGTGATCGACAAGGAATATGATAGAAATGCACGTCTGGAACAAAATAAAGTGTTATTATGTTCGTCGTTGGCATTCTATCTAGCCCTTAGAATTTATAATAAAGAACTTAATAATTGTTATTTTGCTCTTGTCAAATAAAAACAATGAGTTGTTTAAATTATGACATTACTCCATGAACGATGGATAAGTTATTATAAATTTTAATGGTGAAACACACATACATAACACTGACGCTAAAATACCGTAAGGCAAATGATTTGAATTCCACTTATTTGTGGAACCGCCTTTTAGGTCATGTTGGAAAGGAACGCATGAAGAAACTCCATGCAAATGGATTTTTTGAGTCATTTGATTTTTGAATCATTTGGCGCTTGCAAATCTTTTCTAAAGAGAATGATTAAAATACCGTTCATAGGCCAAAAGTTGAACGGGCAACTAACTTAGTGGAAAAATACATGATGATGTATGTGGTTCACTGAGCATAGTTGTGTGCGGGAGATTCTTCTACTTCATGAAAACTTTCAACAATGAATTGAGTATATATATGTGGATATATTCAGTAAGGAAGAAGTTTGAAACATTTGAATGGATTCAAATAAATTTCAGTATGAAGTGGAAATCATCGATTGGATCATGGTGGAAATATTTGAATTACGAGTTTTAGCGAACATCTAAGAGAGTTATGAAATTGTTCTACAACTTACGTTTCTTGGAGTATCATAGTGATGATGAAGTATCCAAGAGATATATCCAAACTTTGTTGGATCAATGATGAGATAAAATATTGATGCCATTATATTTTTGTGGATTATGCTTTAGTGACTACCGCTTTTGCACTGAATAGAGCATCATCATGATCCGTTGAAATAACACCATACAAGTTGTGGCATGGGTATAAACACTAATAGTCAACCAAAATCGGATGAATGTCTTTGTTGGTTATCCCAGAGATTTAATTGGGAATTCTTCCCACGAGACAAAGACAAAAGTGTTTGTCAATGTTTCTTATTTCCGAGAAATTGTTTCGAGTGAAGTATTTGAGTGGGAGGACAATATAATTTGATAAGGTTTATGAACCCGAGCATAATGATCGAGTAGCGCAAAGCATCGGAATTGGTTTCGGAAGCGGCCACGACGATCATGGCTCTCATGACTACAGAGTGTTTTAGCCATGAAGATCGAAGTACATATTGAACCTTGTAGGTATGGTTTACTTTGTGATCAAATAAATGATTTGTGGACAAAGGATTGATTTTGAACAATGATAAACCAACTACAAAACAAAGAAGTTATGATGGGCCCTGACTCCGTTAAAATGGCCATGCGCCATGAAATCCAAGATAGATGAATACTTTATGAAAGTAAATGGATCTATGAAATTGATAGACTTGGATGAAATATCCTTGAAGAAAGCTTGACTTATCGAAAAATTGTTTACGACAAAGTTCAAAGAGTTGAATACGATAAGATTAGATCTTCCGTAGCAATGCTTATAGTCTATGTGGATTATTCTAGTAATCACTACATATTTATTTTATGAGATATGCTAGTAGGATGGCAAAATACACTACTTAACAGAAGTATGTATACAAGATACAACCAAGAGTTTTGCTGGTCCGTGGAATACTAGATAGGTATACAAGCTTCAATTGGATGAAGTAAGTATCACAGAGTTGGAATCTTCACCAGATGAAATAGTCAAAGAGTTTTTTGATTTCATCAGAGACGATGAAGAGGCTTGCATTTGCAAGAAATTAAGTGGGAGCTGCTAAGACACATTTATAATACTTTATGTAGGTGACATATAGTTGGTTATAAATGATGTAATTATATACTTGATTAAAAAGGTTTCATTGAGAATTAACTTCAATGAAAGGATATGGATCGAAACAAATTTAGTGTCAAGATCTATGAAGATAGATTGAAACACATAAATAAGTTTAAGTCAAAGTACATATGATGGATATTGAAGTAGTTCAATATAGAAATATTAAGAAAATGTTCTTGTCATGTGAAGGTTTAACAAGACTTAGGTGTATCTGACACTCAATGAGTAAAAACACATGAGTGATTATAGATCACGAATAATATGTACACAATCAGATATCATGTGCTATAAAGTGTTATGAGCATTTACCAGAATGATTCATATGATGATCATTGGGAGACAGTAAGAATATCCTTGAGTACTTTAGAAGAACTAAGGATATATATATATATATTTTTGTATGAAGAAATGACAAACAAATCGCTGTAAGGTGTTACACCAATATTGGTTTTGTCACATATAAAATATAATTTCAATCTCAAATTAGACTAAGTGTTGTTTAAAAGGTAGCACAATGAGCTAGAAGTTGTCTATGCTAGATTTAGAAGAGTTCTAAATATTGTGACGGATTCTACAAAAGAAGGCAGAGTATGTCATTATTTTGACAATCACAAAGGATGTTAAGTCAAGAGGTTCTTTGAGAACTTGGTGTAGTTCCGACGAGTCGGAACTTTGAAGCTATATTGTGTGTGACAATATTAGTGACATATTTCAGACAGACGGAATTAAGGTTCCACCAGAAGATCAAACATATTTAATGCCAACTCATTTGGAAATGAGTGATGCGTTGAGACGCAAATGAATTACAAAATACATACGTTTCCGAGCGTGTCGATCCGATGACTAAAAACCTCTCCCGTGAGCAATACATGATAAAGCACCGTAAGGCCAAGGTGTTACATCTTTACAAATGTAAACTAGATTATTGACTCTAGTGCAAGTGGGAGACTCGAAGGAGATATGCCCTAGAGGCAATAATAAAGTGGTTATTATTTATATCTTTATGTTTATGATAAATGTTTATATATCATGCTATAATTGTATTAACCGAAACATTAGTACATGTGTGATATGTAGACAACAAGAAGTCCCTAGTATGCCTCTTAAACTAGCTTGTTGATTAATGGATGATTAGTTTCATAATCATGAACATTGGATGTTATTAATAACAAGGTTATATCATTATATGAATGATGTAATGGACACACCCAATTAAGCGTAGCATAAGATCTCGTCATTAAGTTATTTGCTATAAGCTTTCGATACATAGTTACCTAGTCCTTATGACCATGAGATCATATAAATCACTTATACCGGAAAGGTACTTTGATTACACCAAATGCCACTACGTAAATGGGTGGTTATAAAGGTGGGATTAAGTATCCGGAAAGTATGAGTTGAGGCATATGGATCAACAGTGGGATTTGTCCATCCCGATGACGGATAGATATACTCCGGGCCCTCTCGGTGGAATGTCGTCTAATGTCTTGCAAGCATATGAATAAGTTCATAAGAGACCACATACCATGGTACGAGTAAAGAGTACTTGTCAGGAGACGAGGTTAAACAAGGTATAGAGTGATACCGAAGATCAAACCTCGGACAAGTAAAATATCGCGAGACAAAGGGAATTGGTATCGTATGTGAATGGTTCATTCGATCACTAAAGTCATCGTTGAATATGTGGGAGCCATTATGGATCTCCAGATCCCGCTATTGGTTATTGGTCGGAGTGAGTACTCAACCATGTCCGCATAGTTCACGAACCGTAGGGTGACACACTTAAAGTTGGATGTTGAAATGGTAGTACTTGAATATGGAATGGAGTTCGAATATTTGTTCGGAGTCCCGGATGAGATCCCGGACATCACGAGGAGTTCCGGAATGGTCCGGAGAATAAGATTCATATATGGGAAGTCATTTTATGTGAATTAAAATGATCCGGAAGGTTCTACGGAAGGTTCTAGAGGGTTCTAGAAAAATCCGGAAGAAATAAGGATGGAAGGTGGAGTCCCAAAGGGACTCCACCCACCTTGGCCGGCCAACCTAAGGGAGGAGGAGTCCCAAGTGGACTCCCCACCATGGTGGCCGGCCACCCCACCAAGGAAAGGGGGAGTCCCACTCCCCTAGGTTTGGACACTTGGAAGGTTTTGGTTGGGGTCTTATTCGGACTCTTTGACCTAAGCCTTGGGGCTTCCACCTATATAAAGAGGGGAGAGAGGGGCTGGCCGGCCACTCAAGCCACCACCATGGCCGCACCCTCAAGGGTGCCCTAGCCGGCGCCCTCTCCCCAAACCCTAGCGGTCTCTCTCTCCTCCACCATATCCCGCACGCTTAAGCGAAGCTCCGCCGGATTTCTCCACCACCACCGACACCACGCCGTCGTGCCGTCGGATTCAAGAGGAGCTACTACTTCCGCTGCCCTCTCGGAACGGGGAGGTGGACGTCGTCTTCATCAACAACCGAACGTGTGACCGAGTACGGAGGTGCTGCCCGTTCGTGGCACCGGAACCGATCGTGATCAAGATCTTCTACGCGCTTTTGCAAGCGGCAAGTGATCGTCTACCGCAGCAATAAGAGCCTACTCTTATAGGCTTTGGAATCTCTTCAAGGGTTAGTCTTGATCATCCCCTCGTTGCTCCCATCTTCTAGATTGCATCTTGGCTTGGATTGCGTGTTCGCGGTAGGAAATTTTTTGTTTTCTATGCAACGTTATCCTACAAATTCAGCAAACTTTGGACGCAGAGAGTCATCCACAGAAGAAAGAATGGCGCCCCAAACAAGCGAAAGCCGATGAGAAGGCATCGGCTGGCACAAATATGGTGTTCATACTTCCGTCGGAGTTTTCTGCTCCAAGAACCGAAGAAGCGCCCGTAGCACAGCTTGACTGCGGCCCACTGCCAGTTATCTTTGAAAATCCGCGAGAAAAGGGCTACAAACATTTGAAGGCCCTGTACCTAAAAGGTTATATCAATGGGCAGCCTGTCAGCAAGATGTTGGTTGATACGGGAGCGGCAGTCAATATAATGTCGTACTCCATGCTACGGCGTTTGGGACGCTCTAAAGAAGATCTAATCAAAACCAACGTCACACTAAGCGACTTCAACGGCCAAGCATCAGAAACGCAAGGCGTTCTGAACGTGGATCTAACCGTAGGCCGAAAAACCGTCCCTACATCATTCTTCATCGTCGACAGCAAAAGCACCTACGATGTCGTGCTAGGGAGGGATTGGATTCACGCCAACTGCTGCATTCCATCCACGATGCACCAATGCCTGATACAGTGGGATGGAGATGAAGTGGAGGTCGTTCATGCAGATGACTCGATTGAGATCTCAATAGCTGGCATGAATATTTGGGACGCGGAAGACCAAAGGCCGCTCTCTGGAGTCAGTTTGGACGGCTGTGAGCGCATCGAAGCTACAAAAAACGGGGTGAGGCTGGTCTTATCCACCGGCCTAACAGAGTAGCAAGCGCAAAGTCAATGGACGTACGTGGCAAGGCCGATCCCTGCGATCGGCCCCAAAAAATAGAAAGCAATGATCTCACCTCAAGCATGTCACGTAGTCGTAGTAGGGAGACTCCCTCCCACAGTAGAGCACAAATAAGTTGTAAACCTTCATTGAGCAATGCAATCAAAAAGGGGGCCGATTCCGGCAATCGGCCCAAATTATCCTCTCCATACGTTTTGCCTGTGTTCAGCATTGATCTAGCAGGCGACGGAAAGCTAGGGTATGGGTTTACATCGGCTGACGAGCTAGAAGAGATTGACATTGGTCCTGGGGATAAGCCACGACCAACATTTATCAGCAAAAAGTTAGATCCGCATCTGAGGGGCCGGATGATAGCTTTGTTGAAAGAATACCCGGATTGTTTTGCTTGGGATTACACAGAGATGTCCGGGTTAGACAGGAGCATCATTGAGCATCGGCTCCCTCTCAAGAAAGGATTTCGGCCGTTCCAGCAGCGAGCACGACTGGATGAAGGCCGAAATTTTAGAAGAAGTCAAGAAAGAGATCGAGAAAATGTTGAACGCCGGGTTCATCAGGCCATGCAGGTATGCTGAGTGGATTTCTAGTATCGTACCTGTACAGAAAAAAGGACGGCCGATGGCGCGTCGCCATAGACTTTCGAGATCTCAATAAAGCCACTCCAAAGGATGAGTATCCCATGTCGGTAGCAGAGACATTGATCAATGCAGCTGCTGGTCACAAGGTTTTAAGTTTCATGGATGGCAATGCCGGCTACAACCAAATTTTTATGGCTCCAGAAGATATACACAAGACTGCATTCAGAGTGCCAGGTTCGGTGGGTCTGTTTGAATATGTAGTCATGACATTTGGACTGAAAAATGCTGGCGCAACATACCAAAGAGCCATGAATTACATCTTTCATGATCTGATCGGCAAGTTGGTGGAGATATACATCGATGACGTGGTAGTCAAGTCTGTTTCACTAGAAGGACACTTGGAGGACTTGCGACGCATCCTGGACCGAACTAGAAAATTCAGACTAAGAATGAATCCAAAAAAGTGTGCTTTTGGTGTAACGGCCGGTCAATTCTTGGGTTTCTTGGTTCATGAACGCGGAATTGAGATCGGCTTGAAAAGTCAGGAGGCAGTGCGAACAATGCAGCCACCTACCACGAAGAAAGAACTCCAGTCTCTCATCGGCAAAATCAACTTCGTCAGAAGGTTCATCTCCAACCTGTCAGGACGAATCGAGCCGTTCATGGGATTGGTAAAAATCAAATCTGATGAGGAGTTTCGCTGGGGGGCAGAGCAACAGCGAGCATTTGACGAGATTAAAGAGTATCTAATGAAGCCACCTGTGTTGGTGCCGCCCCAGCAAGACAGACCATTCTATATTTACTTGTCAGTAGCTGACACTTCCATCGCCTCAGTGGTGGTGCAAGTTTATGATGGTCTGGAGAGAGTCGCTTTCTACCTCAGCAGAAGGATGTTGGATGCAGAGACGAGGTACCCCGAGATCGAGAAGTTGTGCCTCTACCTATTTTTTACTTGCACCAAGCTTCGTCACGTCTTGCTGTCAGCGGAAATTGTCATCATATGCAAGTCAGACATCGTCAAACATATGCTGTCGGCCAATGTGCTGAAAGGCCGACTCGGTAAGTGGATGTTTGCATTATCGGAATTTGATCTCCGGTATCAGCCTGCGAAAGCAGTCAAGGGACAAGCGTTGGACGATCTTATTGCTGAACGAATTATCACTGATATAGCAGCACTGTCAGTACGTGCATGGGCCATGTTTTTCGATGGATCGGCTTGTGACGATGGTTGCGGCATCGGCATTCTACTCGTGTCACCCCGGGGGGCAACATATTCCTTCTCCATCAGGCTACCTACCCCTTGCACCAACAATGTTGCTGAGTATGAAGCAATACGCAAGGGAATGGAGTTGCTATTGGAAGCCAGGGCAGAAGCAGTGGAACTTTTTGGAGACTCGAAATTGGTGATTTCCCAACTCACGGAGGAATACAAGTGTGAGAACGAGTCGCTCTTCCCATTATGGATGCAATGCCGTGAGTTGATGGCACAATTTAGGTACATCAACTTCAATTGGATCCCGAGGTCGCAAAATACTGAAGCCAACGATCTCGCGCAAATGGCGTCAGGCTACAAGGATGTAGCAGAAGGAGCCGATGCTCAGGTACAGTTCCTGGAACCGGATGACTGGAGAGCCGATATCTTCAATTACTTGAAAGATCCGGCTCGGGGGGCACCTAAACGGATAAGGTACAAGGCCATGAAATATGTCCTTATAGGAGATGACATGTTCTACAGGACATTGGAAGGGTTACTTCTCAAATGCTTGGGACCAGCCGAGTCAAATCGGCTCTTACACGAGGTACACGAAGGCGCCTGTGGAACTCACCAATCGGCTCATAAGATGAAATGGCTGATCAGGCGATCGGGGTTTTATTGGCTACCATGCTTGAGGATTGTTTTAAGTACTATAAAGGGTGTCAAGCGTGTCAGAGGTTTGGGAAAATTCAGATGGTACCCGCATCAGCAATGAACCCCATCATCAAGCCTTGGCCGTTTCGAGGTTGGGGCATGGATATGATCGGCAAAATCAATCCTCCATCAAGCAAAGGCCACGTTTGGATCTTGGCCATTACAGATTACTTCACTAAATGGGTGGAGGCCGTCCCTATGAAGACAGTGAAATCGGAAGATGTTATCAATTTTGTGAAAGGACATGTCATTCATAGATTCGGGATTCCCCAGACTATCACGACCGATGGAGGTTCGGTCTTCATTTCTAAAGAGTTTAGAAAGTTTTGCGAGGACATGGGAATCAAGTTGATCCGATCGTCTCCATACTATGCTCAAGCAAATGGGCAAGCTGAAGCGTCCAACCAGAGCCTTATCAAGCTGATTAAGAGGAAAGTCGACGAGCACCCTAGACGTTGGCACGAGGTACTGTCAGAGGCTTTGTGGGCGTATCGCATGTCATGTCATGGAGCTATAAAAACCTCGCCATACCATCTGGTCTACGGACAAGAAGCCGTATTGCCTTGGAAAATTACGGCTGGCTCGAGACGTGTTATGTTTCAGAATGATTTAACAACTGAAGAATATGCAACCCTGATGAGTGATAGCATTGAGGATCTAACGGAACTCAGACTTTGGTCACTTGAGAAAATTAAAGAGAACAAAGCCAAGGTAGCTCGCGCATACAATAAGAAGGTGAGACCAAAGGAGTTCCACATTGGTGATCTGGTATGGGAAGCTGTACTACCATTGGGGACTAAGGATGCAGTGTATGGTAAATGGTCTCCAAATTGGAACGGGCCGTACAGAGTCGGCCAAGTTTTAAAGGGTAACGCATACATGCTCGAGGAGCTGAACGGTGTGAAATTCCCAGTGGCTGTCAATGGTCAGCATCTCAAGAAATATTTCCCAAGCATGTGGGATGACGGACAGTGAAATATGGGGGCCGATGCATGAAATCGGCCGGTAAAAAACAAAATGTACATACAAATCACAGCCGGTGCACAGACATCGACTTTAGAAAAATATACAAAGTAACAGGACGCAAAGTACAGCCGATGCGTAGACATCGACTTCAGACTAAAAAGCTGATGCACAGCCATCGACTCTAGGGGTACAAGCTCAATTGAGCAGTTATCAGATTACATGGATAGGCTCTACTGGAGGAATGCCTCGAAGGCACGGAGGGCGTCAGCACGGACATGATCCACCTCGGCGATCTCGGCCTCATCATCTTCGTCCTTGCCCGTCACCAGCTGTTTGTTCAGGGCACGTATTTCTGCCAGATCAGTCTTCAGTTGAGCTTTGAGGCCTTCTGCTTCCTCTTGGGAGCGGGCAATAAGAGCTTCCTTATCTCGGATAAGCTGTTTGGTTGCCCGGACCCTCTCTTCAAGGTCCTCCAGTTCCTTGCGCAAGGTCTCAAGTTTGGCGCTGCTGACAGAGGTGTTAGTTTTGGCATCCAAGGCCGCCTTTTTCTCATTGAGCCGCTGACATTTGTCTGCAATATCGGCTTTCAGCGGAAGTTGGGCGTGGCGTAGGTCGATTCTCTGACGAGCCAGCTTCACCCTTGACCTGTAGGCAGACAGAGTCACAACTGGCCAGAGTTTCACCTGCAGCGTTACCGGGAGGTGGGGCTGGATTTCTTCGAGGATGCTCTTCACTTCCTCGGGGTCTTCGACCAACGTCTCGATCGAGGAGGAAAGTAGGGCTTTGAGACGCTGGAATCGACCAAGGACAGCGCTGGGTCCTGGTTCATCGCATGCCATAGAAGGAGCTGGTTCGATGGATTCAGGATCGAACGATAGCAAGCCCGAGAGGTCACAACCCTGACGAACAACAAGAGCAGTGATACGTCTCCGACGTATCGATAATTTCTTATGTTCCATGCCACATTATTGATGATATCTACATGTTTTATGCATACTTTACATCATATTTATGCATTTTCCGGAACTAACCTATTAACAAGATGCCGAAGAGCCGATTCGTTGTTTTCTACTGTTTTTGGTTTCGAAATCCTAGTAAGGAAATATTCTCGGAATTGGACGAAATCAACGCCCAGGGGCCTATTTTCACACGAAGCTTCCAGAAGACCGAAGAGTCAACGAAGTGGGGCCACGAGGTGGCCAGGAGGTAGGGCGGCGCGACCCAGCCCTTGGCCGCGCCGGCCTGTCTCCTGGGCCCCTCGCGAGGCCCCTTGACCTGCCCTTCCGCCTACAAATAGCCTTCGTCGCGAAACCCCCGCATCCGAGAGCCACGATACGGAAAACCTTCCAGAGACGCCGCCGCCGCCAATCCCATCTCGGGGGATTCGGGAGATCACCTCCGGCACCCTGCCGGAGAGGGGATTCATCTCCCGGAGGACTCTACACCGCCATGGTCGCCTCCGGAGTGATGAGTGAGTAGTTCACCCCTGGACTATGGGTCCATAGCAGTAGCTAGATGGTTGTCTTCTCCTCATTATGCTTCATTGTCAAATCTTGTGAGCTGCCTAACATGATCAAGATCATCTATCTGTAATGCTATATGTTGTGTTTGTTGGGATCCGATGAATAGAGAATACTATGTTATGTTGATTATCAATTTATATCTATGTGTTGTTTATGATCTTGCATGCTCTCCGTTATTAGTAGAGGCTCTGGCCAAGTTTTTGCTAGTAACTCCAAGAGGGGGTATTTATGCTCGATAGTGGGTTCATGTCTCCGTGAATGCGGGGAGTGACAGAAACCTCTAAGGTTATGGATGTGCTTGTTGCCACTAGGGATAAAACATTGATGCTATGTCCGAGGATGTAGTTATTGATTACATTACGCGCAATATTTAATGCAATTGTCAGTTGTTAGCAACTTAATACTGGAGGGGTTCGGATGATAACCTGAAGGTGGACTTTTTAGGCATAGATGCATGCTGGATAGCGGTCTATGTACTTTGTCGTAATGCCCAATTAAATCTCACAATACTCATCATAATATGTATGTGCATGGTCATGCCCTCTTTATTTGTCAATTGCCCAACTGTAATTTGTTCACCCAACATGCTATTTATCTTATGGGAGAGACACCTCTAGTGAACTGTGGACCCCGGTCCATTCTTTACATCTGAAATACAATCTACTGCAATTGTTCTACTATTTTCTGCAAACAATCATCATCCACACTATACATCTAATCCTTTGTTACAGCAAGCCGGTGAGATTGACAACCTCACTGTTTCGTTGGGGCAAAGTACTTGGTTTGTGTTGTGCGAGGTTCCACGTTGGCGCCGGAATCCCCGGTGTTGCGCCGCACTACATCTCGCCGCCATCAACCTTCAACGTGCTTCTTGGCTCCTACTGGTTCGATAAACCTTGGTTTCATACTGAGGGAAAACTTGCCGCTGTACGCATCACACCTTCCTCTTGGGGTTTCCAACGCACGCGTGTTGTACGCGTATCAAGCTCTTTTTCTGGCGCCGTTGCCGGGGACCTGAAGAAAAGTTACACCACAGAGATCTCTAGCTCCCACGTCAACTTTGCGCCAGCAACTCTTTTTCTGGCGCCGTTGCCGGGGAGATCAAGACACGCTGCAAGGGGAGTCTCCACATCCCAATCTCTTTACTTTGTTTTTGTCTTGCTTTATTTTATTTACTACTTTGTTTGCTGCACTAAATCAAAACACAAAAAAATTAGTTGCTAGCTTTACTTTATTTACTGTCTTGTTTGCACTCTATATCAAAAACACAAAAAAATTAGTTACTTGTTTTACTTTACTCAATTCCGTGCATGTTTTTATTTCACTAGTTAGGCCTAATGGAAAACAACAAAAATATTAGAGATCTTTATAGTATTTATCTTGAGTTAGGACATGAAGTGTTTGAAGAGAAAATTAAAAAACCTATGGAACTTTATATGCGTGCTAATGGCAATGTTATTAGTATGAATACTTTGAACACTATTATTGCTAATGCTATGGAAGAATTTAAGCTTGGGGAAGCTGGTTTTGATGAGCATGATATTTTTAGTCCCCCAAGCATGGAGGAGAAAATTTACTTTGATGACACTTTGCCTCCCATTTATGATGATAGTGGTATTTTGGTGCCACCTACTATTGAGGATAAAGTTTATTATGATTATACTATGCCTCCTATATTTGATGATTATGGTGATGAGAATAATAATGATAGCTACCTTGTTGAATTTGCTCCCACTACAATTAATAAGAATGATTATGCTTATGTGGAGAGTAATGATACTTTTATGCATATAGCCCATGATAAGAATGTTTCATGTGATAGTTATATTGTTGAATTTGTTCATGATGTTACTGAAAGTTATTATGAGAGAGGAAAATATGGTTGTAGAAATTTTCATGTTACTAAAACACCTCTCTATATGCTGAAATTTTTGAAGCTACACTTGTTCTATCTTCCTATGCTTGTTACTTTGCTCTTCATGAACTTGTTTATTTACAAGATTCCTTTTCATAGGAACATGTTAGGCTTAAATTTGTTTTGAATTTGCCTCTTGATGCTCTCTTTTGCTTCAAATACTATTTCTTGCGAGTGCATCATTAAAACTGTTGAGCCCATCTTAATGGCTATAAAGAAAGAACTTCTTGGGAGACAACCCATGTTTTTATTACAGTACCTTTATTTTATTTTTGTGTCTTGGAAGTTGTTTACTACTGTAGCAACCTCTCCTTATCTTAGTTTTGTGCATTGTTGTGCCAAGTAAAGTCGTTGATAGTAAGGTTCATACTAGATTTGGATTACTGCACAGAAACAGATTTCTTTGCTGTCACGAATCTGGGCCAAATTCTCTGTAGGTAACTGATACGCCTCCGATGTATCGATAATTTCTTATGTTCCATGCCACATTATTGATGTTATCTACATGTTTTATGCACACTTTATGTCATATTCGTGCATTTTCTGGAACTAACCTATTAACAAGATGCCGAAGTGCCGATTGTTGTTTTCTGTTTTTGGTTTCAGAAATCCTAGTAAGGAAATATTCTCGGAATTGGACGAAATCAAAGCCCGGGGGCCTATTTTCTCACGAAGCTTCCGGAAGTCCGAAGGAGAGACGAAGAGGGGCCACGGAGGGGCCACACCATAGGGCGGCGCGGCCCCCCCTTGGCCGCGCCGGCCCGTAGTGTGGGGCCCCCGTGCCGCCTCTTGACCTGCCCTTCCGCCTATAAAAAGTCTCCGTGACGAAACCCCCAGTACCGAGATCCACGATACGGAAAACCTTCCAGAGACGCCGCCGCCGCCGATCCCATCTCGGGGGATCCAGGAGATCGCCTCCGGCACCCTGCCGGAGAGGGGATTCATCTCCCGGAGGACTCTACGCCGCCATGGTCGCCTCCGGAGTGATGTGTGAGTAGTCTACCCCTGGACTATGGGTCCATAGCAGTAGCTAGATGGTTGTCTTCTCCCCATTGTGCTATCATTGTCGGATCTTGTGAGCTGCCTAACATGATCAAGATCATCTATCTCGTAATTCTATATGTTGCGTTTGTTGGGATCCGATGAATAGAGAATACTTGTTATGTTGATTATCAAAGTTATGTCTATGTGTTGTTTATGATCTTGCATGCTCTCCGTTATTAGTAGATGCTCTGGCCAAGTTGATGCTAGTAACTCCAAGAGGGAGTATTTATGCTCGATAGAGTGACAAGAACCACTAAGGTTACGGATGTGCTGTTGCCACTAGGGATAAAACATTGGTGCTATGTTCAAGGATGTAGTCACTGATTACATTACGCGCAATACTTAATGCAATTGTCTGTTGTTAGCAACTTAATACTGGAGGGGGTTCGGATGATAACCTGAAGGTGGACTTTTTAGGCATAGATGCAGTTGGATGACGGTCTATGTACTTTGTCGTAATGCCCAATTAAATCTCACTATACTCATCATGATATGTATGTGCATGGTCATGCTCTCTTTATTTGTCAATTGCCCAACTCGTAATTTGTTCACCCAACATGCTGTTCGTCTTATGGGAGAGACACCTCTAGTGAACTGTGGACCCCGGTCCAATTCTCTTTACCGAAATACAATCTACTGCAATACTCGTTCTACTGTTTTCTCGCAAACAATCATCTTCCACACAATACGGTTAACTCTTTGTTACAGCAAGCCGGTGAGATTGACAACCTCACTGTTTCGTTGGGGCAAAGTACTTTGGTTGTGTTGTGCAGGTTCCACGTTGGCGCCGGAATCCCTGGTGTTGCGCCGCACTACATCCCGCCGCCATCAACCTTCAACGTGCTTCTTGGCTCCTCCTGGTTCGATAAACCTTGGTTTCTTTCTCGAGGGAAAACTTGCTGCTGTGCGCATCATACCTTCCTCTTGGGGTTGCCCAACGAACGTGTGAAATACACGCCATCAAGCTAAATTTCTGGCGCCGTTGCCGGGGAGATCAAGACACGCTGCAAGGGGAGTCTCCACTTCTCAATCTCTTTACTTTGTTTTTGTCTTGCTTAGTTTTATTTACTACTTTGTTTGCTGCACTAAATCAAAATACAAAAAAAATTAGTTGCTAGTTTTACTTTATTTGCCATCTTGTTTGCTATATCAAAAACACAAAAAAAATTGGTTTACTTGCATTTACTTTATTCATCATGTTTCCTTTTAATTTTACCACAAAAAACATACCGGTAGGACGTGGGTCTATAGTTGGGAGAAATAATATAGAAGAATTTTTCAATCATGTTAGTACTATTGAAAATTTTGAAGATAGACACTTGGTAGACCTTGCGCCTACTTATGAAATTGTCTGCTGCGCATTTAGTTCGCTCGTTGGAAACTAAATTTGTTAATCTTAATCCTATAATCCAACACATGTTTTTCACACTTGGTGATATGGAAGAGGGGGAAAAGAAAGATTTTGTATTAGAAACCCTTCTTAGAGAATTTGGTGGTCTAGCAAGAGAAGCTAGAAAGGTGTTTGCTAAATTTAATATGCTTGGTTCTCCTACTAATTTTGTTAGTCTCCTTGAAAGGATGGATATGGATAGAATAAGATACACTAATAATATTGATGATGGAGGGGAGATAAAAGCACCAATACCATGTAAGCTCTTAGCTATGAATGATGCATTAGAAAATAACTATGCTTGGCTAGTTCCTGAAAATTTGTTTGATGAGAGTAGCACGCCTAAGACTAATGAAAAGGGAGATGCTGAAACTTATGTATCCAATATACTATGCCTAGTTGAGAAAACTCCACACCCCGCTGAGAATGCATCACCCTTCGATAATACTTGATACACACTTTCTGCGCCTAGCTGAAAGGCGTTAAAGAAAAGCGCTTATGGGAGACAACCCATGTTTTTACCTACAGTACTTTGTTTTTATTTTGTGTCTTGGAAGTTGTTTACTACTGTAGCAACCTCTCCTTATCTTAGTTTTGTGTTTTGTTGTGCCAAGTTAAGCCGTTGATAGAAAAGTAAGTACTAGATTTGGATTACTGCACAGTTCCAGATTTCTTTGCTGTCACGAATCTGGGTCCACCTCCCTGTAGGTAGCTCAGAAAATTAAGCCAATTTACGTACATGATCCTCAGATATGTACGCAACTTTCATTCAATTTGAGCATTTTCATTTGAGCAAGTCTGGTGCCATTTTAAAATTCGTCAATACGAACTGTTCTGTTTTGACAGATTCTGCCTTTTATTTCGCATTGCCTCTTTCGCTATGTTGGATGAATTTCTTTGATCCATTAATGTCCAGTAGCATTATGCAATGTCCAGAAGTGTTAAGAATGATTGTGTCACCTCTGAATATATCAATTTATATTGTGCACTAACCCTCTAATGAGTTGTTTCGAGTTTGGTGTGGAGGAAGTTTTCAAGGATCAAGAGAGGAGTATGATGCAACATGATCAAGGAGAGTGAAAGCTCTAAGCTTGGGGATGCACCCGGTGGTTCACCCCTGCATATATCAAGAAGACTCAAGCGTCTAAGCTTGGGGATGCCCAAGGCATCCCCTTCTTCATCGACAACATTATCGGGTTCCTCCCCGAAACTATATTTTTATTCCATCACATCTTATGTGCTTTTTCTTGGAGCGTCGGTTTGTTTTTGTTTTTTGTTTTGTTTGAATAAAATGGATCCTAGCATTCACTTTATGGGAGAGAGACACGCTCCGCTGTAGCATATGGACAAGTATGTCCTTGGTTTCTACTCATAGTATTCATGGCGAAGTTTCTCCTTCGTTAAATTGTTATATGGTTGGAATTGGAAAATGATACATGTAGTAATTGCTATAAATGTCTTGGGTAATGTGATACTTGGCAATTGTTGTGCTCATGTTTAAGCTCTTGCATCATATGCTTTGCACCCATTAATGAAGAAATACATATAGCATGCTAAAATTTGGTTTGCATATTTGGTCTCTCTAAGGTCTAGATAATTTCTAGTATTGAGTTTGAACAACAAGGAAGACGGTGTAGAGTCTTATAATGTTTTCAATATGTCTTTTATGTGAGTTTTGCTGCACCGGTTCATCCTTGTGTTTGTTTCAAATAAGCCTTGCTAGCCTAAACCTTGTATCGAGAGGGAATACTTCTCATGCATCCAAAATACTTGAGCCAACCACTATGCCATTTGTGTCCACCATACCTACCTATACTACATGGTATTTTCCGCCATTCCAAAGTAAATTGCTTGAGTGCAACCTTTAAAATTCCATCATTCACCTTTGCAATATATAGCTCATGGGACAAATAGCTTAAAAACTATTGTGGTATTGAATATGTAATTATGCACTTTATCTCTTATTAAGTTGCTTGTTGTGCGATAACCATGTTCACTGGGGACGCCATCAACTATTCATTGTTGAATTTCATGTGAGTTGCTATGCATGTCCGTCTTGTCTGAAGTAAGAGAGATCTACCACCATATGGTTAAGCATGCATATGTTAGAGAAGAACATTGGGCTGCTAACTAAAGCCATGATCCATGGTGGAAGTTTCAGTTTTGGACAACAATCCTCAAATCTCAAATGAGAAAATTATTAATTGTTGGTATATGCTTATGCATAAAAGAGGAGTCCATTATTTGTTGTCTATGTTGTCCCGGTATGGATGTCTAAGTTGAAGAATAATCAATAGCGAGAAATCCAATGCGAGCTTTCTCCTTAGACCTTTGTACAAAGCGGCATAGAGGTACCCCTTTGTGACACTTGGTAAAAACAATGCATTGTGATGACCCGGTAGTCCAAGCTAATTAGGACAAGGTGCGGGCACTATTAGTACGCTATGCATGAGGCTTGCAACTTATAAGATATAATTTACATGATGCATATGCTTTATTACTACCGTTGACAAAATTGTTTCATGTTTTCAAAATCAAAGCTCTAGCACAAATATAGCAATCGATGCTTTTCCTCTATGGAGGACCATTCTTTTACTTTCAATGTTGAGTCAGTTCACCTATTTCTCTCCACCTCAAGAAGCAAATACTTGTGTGAACTCGTGCATTGATTCCTACATATTTGCTTATTGCACTTATTATATTACTCTATGTTGACAATATCCATGAGATATACATGTTACAAGTTGAAAGCAACCGCTGAAACTTAATCTTCTTTTGTGTTGCTTCAATATCTCTACTTTGAATTATTGCTTTATGAGTTAACTCTTATGCAAGACTTATTGATGCTTGTCTTGAAGTGCTATTCATGAAAAGTCTTTGCTATATGATTCACTTGTTTACTCATGTCATATACATTGTTTCGATCGCTGCATTCACTACATATGCTTTACAAATAGTATGATCAAGATTATGATGGCATGTCACTCCGTAAATTATCCGTGTTATCGTTTTACCCGCTCGGGACGAGCAGAACTAAGCTTGGGGATGCTGATACGTCTCCGACGTATCGATAATTTCTTATGTTCCATGCCACATTATTGATGTTATCTACATGTTTTATGCACACTTTATGTCATATTCGTGCATTTTCCGGAACTAACCTATTAACAAGATGCCGAAGTGCCGATTCTGTCGTTTTCTGCTGTTTTTGGTTTCAGAAATCCTAGTAAGGAAATATTCTCGGAATTGGACGAAATCAAAGCCCGGGGCCTATTTTCTCACGAAGCTTCCGGAAGTCCGAAGGAGAGACGAAGAGGGGCCACGGAGGGGCCACACCATAGGGCGGCACGGCCCCCCCTTGGCCGCGCCGGCCCGTAGTGTGGGGCCCCCGTGCCGCCTCTTGACCTGCCCTTCCGCCTATAAAAAGTCTCCGTGACGAAACCCCCGGCACCGAGAGCCACGATACGGAAAACCTTCCGAGACGCCGCCGCCGCCGATCCCATCTCGGGGGATCCGAGAGATCGCCTCCGGCACCCTGCCGGAGAGGGGATTCATCTCCCGGAGGACTCTACGCCGCCATGGTCGCCTCCCGGAGTGATGTGTGAGTAGTCTACCCCCGGACTATGGGTCCATAGCAGTAGCTAGATGGTTGTCTTCTCCCCATTGTGCTATCATTGTCGGATCTTGTGAGCTGCCTAACATGATCAAGATCATCTATCCGTAATTCTATATGTTGCATTTGTTGGGATCCGATGAATAGAGAATACTTGTTATGTTGATTATCAAAGTTATGTCTATGTGTTGTTTATGATCTTGCATGCTCTCCGTTATTAGTAGATGCTCCGGCCAAGTTGATGCTAGTAACTCCAAGAGGGAGTATTTATGCTCGATAGTGGGTTCATGTCTCCGTGAATCGGAGGAGTGACAAGAACCACTAAGGTTACGGATGTGTCTGTTGCCACTAGGGATAAAACATTGGTGCTATGTTCAAGGATGTAGTCACCGATTACATTACGCGCAATACTTAATGCAATTGTCTGTTGTTAGCAACTTAATATCGGAGGGGGTTCGGATGATAACTCTGAAGGTGGACTTTTTAGGCATAGATGCGATTGGATGACGGTCTATGTACTTTGTCGTAATGCCCAATTAAATCTCACTATACTCATCATGATATGTATGTGCATGGTCATGCTCTCTTTATTTGTCAATTGCCCAACTGTAATTTGTTCACCCAACATGCTCGTTCGTCTTATGGGAGAGACACCTCTAGTGAACTGTGGACCCCGGTCCAATTCTCTTTACCGAAATACAATCTATCGCAATACTCGTTCTACTGTTTTTCGCAAACAATCATCTTCCACACAATACGGTTAACTCTTTGTTACAGCAAGCCAGTGAGATTGACAACCTCACTCGTTTCGTTGGGGCAAAGTACTTTGGTTGTGTTGTGCAGGTTCCACGTTGGCGCCGGAATCCCCGGTGTTGCACCGCACTACATCCCGCCGCCATCAACCTTCAACGTGCTTCTTGGCTCCTCCTGGTTCGATAAACCTTGGTTTCTTTCTGAGGGAAAACTTGCTGCTGTGCGCATCATACCTTCCTCTTGGGGTTGCCCAACGAACGTGTGAAATACACGCCATCAGTAACTCAGAAAATTATGCCAATTTATTTGAGTGATCCTCAGATATGTACGCAACTTTCATTCAATTTGAGCATTTTCATTTGAGCAAGTCTGGTGCCTCAATAAAATTTGTCATTACGAACTGTTCTATTTTGACAGATTCTGCCTTTTATTTCACATTGCTTGTTTTGATATGCTCGATGGATATTTCGATTCCATTGACTTTCAGTAGCTTTGTGCAATGTCCAGAAGTGTTAAGAATGATTATGTCACCTCTGAACATGTATATTTTGATTGTGCACTAATCCTCTAATGAGTTGTTTTGAGTTTGGTGTGGAGGAAGTTTTCAAGGATCAAGAGAGGGAGATGATACAACATGATCAAGGAGAGTGAAAGCTCTAAGCTTGGGGATGCCCCGTGGTTCACCCCTGCATATATCAAGAAGACTCAAGCGTCTAAGCTTGGGGATGTCCAAGGCATCCCCTTCTTCATCGACAACATTATCAGGTTCCTCCCCTGAAACTATATTTTTATTCCGTCACATCTTATGTGCTTTGCTTGGAGCGTCGGTTTGTTTTTGTTTTTTGTTTTGTTTGAATAAAATGGATCCTAGCATTGTTTGTGTGGGAGAGAGACACGCTCCGATGTTGCATATGGACAAGTATGTCCTTAGGCTTTACTCATAATATTAATGGCGAAGTTTCTTCTTCGTTAAATTGTTGTATGGTTGGAAACGGGAAATGTTGCATGTGGTAGTGTATAATAAAATACTTGTAGAACATTGAGCTTTGATAACTTGATTCTTTGCAAATGTTTTGAGGTATTTAGATGGTAAGGCTTGCTGGATAAATAAGTTAAAATTAGTAGTGGATTGTTGTCTTTAAGCTTGTGCCGTACTACAAACTCTATTTAAATAGTTGAAGACGTAGTTGGACTTGATAGCTTTCCATGTCTGAGAGTTCATCGTAATAACTAAGTTGTGCTGAAGGTCGAGGGAGCTAGCGGGGTACTTGTGCCACCGTGAACGGCCCTCCTTGGAGTAAATTTTAATCATGCTCTTAATGTTGAACCTGCTAGTTGTTTGCAATAAGCTTGTGAGTTCTTTTTAACTAATGTTAAGCTACGGTTTTTGGCACTTCCACCATCCAAATTTGCTAGCCTCTTCGGTATCGTGCATTGCCTTTTGCTCACATTGAGAATTGTGCATACTTCACCAGGTACATCCAAACCCGTGGGAGAACTTTCTCTTGTTCTCCTACACATAAGCCCATACATCTCCTCAAAACGACCACCATACCTACCTACCACAAAGCATTTCCATAGTCGTTCCGAGATATATTGCCATGCAACATCCATTTTACATTACATGCCATGTTGTCATTTATTATTTATATATTGCTTTGCATGATCATATACGGCTGATGTGTGGTTTACCCATGTTACGCTAGATCATTGCACATCCTGCTACATTGGCAGAGGCATACAGTTTCATACATCATGTTTCATTCATTATGAGTTATTTGTACCAAGAAGTGTGTTGTCATATTAGGATGTTGCCCCTAAAAATGAAAAGAGCCGTGGAGGCCATCAAAAAGAAAAAAAAAGAGAAAGAAAAAAAATGAAAAGAAAGAAAAAAAAGAAAAAAAAGAAAAAAAAGAAAAAAAGAGAATAAAGAAAAAGGGGGCAGCATTACTATCTTTTACCCACACTTGTGCTCATGTTTTAGCACCAGCATTATTCATAGTCATCATTTGTGCTCATGTTTAGCACCTACATTCATATGAGAGAGTTTTCATGTTTTACTAGTATAACTATGTGGGGAATTTACATTATAGAACTTGGGTTGTATATTCCAATGATGAGCCTCCTCAAAAGTGCTCTAGGTCTTCGTGAGCAACCAAGTTGGATGCACCCCCACTAGTTCCATTGGAGAGCTTTCATACACATATAGCTCTATGTGCATCCGTTGCATGGCAATCACTACTCCTTGCATAGCTTCGATCATAAGGCTTCCTCTTGTCTAATGGTCATTTACAGCTTTGCAAGCCTTTCTTCCATTTGGCCTTCCAAACCCCCATTAACGTTCTTTATGCCATAACATCCTGGTGCTAATACCAAATGCTTGCGCTCACCGGTTGAGTAGACTTCGAAACAGCTTGATTCATGACGTTCATGTTTATGTTTACTTGACTGAATCCTTCTTATGTTGTGAAAATTTACTTGATGCTTGGAATGAAGCATAGAACTTCTATGCTGAATACTTAATACATCTTTAATGAACTTTGTATGGTTGCATGTCTTTAAAGCAATAGTTCATGAAAACTTCTAGCTTGTCTAACTCTTGCATTATCATCTCTTATATCAACATAGATACTTGCTTTGAATGATTTGATCTCAGCTCATATGCTTTACAATAGTATGATCAAGGTTATGATGGCATGTCACTCCGTAAATTATCTTTTTTTATCGTTTACCCGCTCGGACGAGCGAAACTAAGCTTGGGGATGCTGATACGTCTCCGACGTATCGATAATTTCTTATGTTCCATGCCACATTATTGATGATATCTACATGTTTTATGCATACTTTACATCATATTTATGCAGCTTCGGAACTAACCTATTAACAAGATGCCGAAGAGCCAGCTTGCCGTTTTCTACCGTTTTTGGTTTCAGAAATCCTAGTAAGGAAATATTCTCGGAATTGGACGAAATCAACGCCCGGGGGCCTATTTTCACACGAAGCTTCCGGAAGACCGAAGAGTCAACGAAGTGGGGCCACGAGGTGGCCGGGAGGTAGGGCGGCGCGGCCCAGCCCTTGGCCGCGCCGGCCTGTCTCCTGGGCCCCTCGCGACGCCCCTTGACCTGCCCTTCCGCCTACAAATAGCCTTCGTCGCGAAACCCCCAGTACCGAGAGCCACGATACGGAAAACCTTCCAGAGACGCCGCCGCCGCCAATCCCATCTCGGGGGATTCAGGAGATCACCTCCGGCACCCTGCCGGAGAGGGGATTCATCTCCCGGAGGACTCTACACCGCCATGGTCGCCTCCCTGGACTATGGGTCCATAGCAGTAGCTAGATGGTTGTCTTCTCCTCATTATGCTTCATTGTCGGATCTTGTGAGCTGCCTAACATGATCAAGATCATCTATCTGTAATGCTATATGTTGTGTTTGTTGGGATCCGATGAATAGAGAATACTATGTTATGTTGATTATCAATTTATATCTATGTGTTGTTTATGATCTTGCATGCTCTCCGTTATTAGTAGAGGCTCGGCCAAGTTTTTGCTAGTAACTCCGAGAGGGGGTATTTATGCTCGATAGTGGGTTCATGTCTCCGTGAACTGCGGGAGTGACGAAACCTCTAAGGTTATGGATGTGCTCGTTGCCACTAGGGATAAAACATTGATGCTATGTCCGAGGATGTCGTTATTGATTACATTACGCGCAATACTTAATGCAATTGTCCGTTGTTAGCAACTTAATACCGGAGGGGGTTCGGATGATAACTCGAAGGTTGACTTTTTAGGCATAGATGCATGCTCGGATAGCGGTCTATGTACTTTGTCGTAATGCCCAATTAAATCTCACAATACTCATCATAATATGTATGTGCATGGTCATGCCCTCTTTATTTGTCAATTGCCCAACCGTAATTTGTTCACCCAACATGCTATTTATCTTATGGGAGAGACACCTCTAGTGAACTGTGGACCCCGGTCCATTCTTTACATCTGAAATACAATCTATCGCAATTGTTCTACTCGTTTTCTCGCAAACAATCATCATCCACACTATACATCTAATCCTTTGTTACAGATAAGCCGGTGAGATTGACAACCTCACCGTTTCATTGGGGCAAAGTACTTGGTTTGTGTTGTGCAGGTTCCACGTTGGCGCCGGAATCCCCGGTGTTGCGCCGCACTACATCTCGCCGCCATCAACCTTCAACGTGCTTCTTGGCTCCTATCGGTTCGATAAACCTTGGTTTCATACTGAGGGAAAACTTGCCGCTGTACGCATCACACCTTCCTCTTGGGGTTCCCAACGGACGTGTGCTGTACGCGTATCAAGCTCTTTTTCTGGCGCCGTTGCCGGGGACCTGAAGAAAAGTTACACCACAGAGATCTCTAACTCCCACGTCAACTTTGCGCCAGCAAGCAGCGTCAGTATGCAGCAAAAGGGAAGGGCAAGCCAAACAAAGGGAGTATACCTCTCCTAAGACCAGGGGGACAGCCGATGATGAAGTGATCGGTTCTTGTGTTTCGGCTGTGGGCTTGGCCAAGTTGGCAACCTTGTCAATGACACCCTTAGAGGTTCCTAGATCCAGGTTTGCGGAGGGCATCAGTACTTCCTCAACTTCCCCACTAGAAGTGTCATCAGTCTGCAAAGGAGGTGGTTAGCTGATGTGAGCAGCAATGGGTTAGCATGAAAGATGAGCCAGGGAGAGTAATTACATTTGAAGCCTCTTGGTTTGATGAAAGGGCTTGCGGTTCATTTCGAGCTCTCTTGATACATCGGCTCTTTGTGCGTAGACCGCCCTGCCCCACTTTGGTTGGATCTTGGGGGCAGCAGGTTCAGGAACTGGTCTTTTCTTGGAAGCCGATGGTGGCAAACCTGGCTGGCTCTGCGTGGTAATTCTCCTAGAGTTGCCTGAACTCGAATCCCCTCGACTGGGTTGTGTTTCCTCGCTGGAGTTGTCTTCAGTGGAGGCCTATAAAAGAAGAGTTAGTAAGCCTCAGTATATTTATAGAAGCCCATGAGGGTAGATAAAATCGGTCAAGGCATGGATAAGCTTACGTGCAAACTTTCTTGAGCTGGGGTAGGGTTTTGGCGCTTCAAGGTCTTCCTGGCAGCTACTTTCCTCACTGCTGTTCTCGCCTTGATTGAGGCTCGGGGGCAGCTGGCCCGGAAGATACTTTGCTTTTGGAAGCCGATTTTGGTGAAATCGGCTGGCTCTGCATCACAACCTTTTTCAAAGGTGGTGAGTTTTTGCAGAAGAGGACCACCGGAGCTGGTGGGAGGAATTTGAAGGGGGAGCCGTCATCATGTACAGGTTCTGGACCATCTTGTTGCTGCAAGGAGACAGAGCAAGGTTATAAAAATCCTTGTAAGCCACTGCAAGAAAATTTGTGAGTGGTGGTACCTATTCTGCAGGGATATCATATTCAGCATCAAGTTGTTTTAGCAACGGTCCCAGAGCTCTCCTGAAGGCATGGGTCTTCCACATTGACCACCAGGTCTCAAAACCATCAGTTGATGAGGTGAAAGAGAGGTTGTGAGGGACTGGGATGGCTAGAGCATCAAAGAAAGAGTAACACCTCTGACCGGTGAGGACATCGGGCAACTCAGCTCTGCTCTCTGTCAAGTGGTGGAGGAAGAAGTGTGGAGACACCTGCCCAAGACCAAACTGCCGGGCTGCTACGACCGGCTGATAAGACTCATAACCAGGTTTGATGATCCTGTTTGAGGTGCTCATGCCAACTGGAAGGAAGCAGGGACGGATCATGGTGGAATACAATTGCCGGGTGCTGGCGTCATCGGCAAAACTGTCTAGCCTGAAGGAGACTGGATTTTCGAAATTTTCAGACTCCGTGTAAGGAAAGAAGAGAGGATTGTCCAGGCCTTGGAAGAAAATTCTGAACCACTCTGAGGCTTCCTTGGGGACCAGATTACTACCTGGAAGGCTATATAAGGCTTGGCCGTAGCTGGTGCATCAGATTTGCTTCCCATTGGCATCTGGGAAGGTGCAAGTGGCCAAAGGTGGAAAGTTTGGGATCTGGTTCTGGAAATACAGCTGAGCCCATAGCTGAATAAACCACCAGGGACCTCCTGTTTTGACTGTCTTTTGGGAGAACAAATTGACAGACATTAGTTGGAGATATCGGTAGACCTCTCCAAGGAGCAGTTTGCCGATGCCAAGTTGGGTGCCTCTGGCGAGTTCATAGGCTAAAGAAAGATAGTTTTTGGTCGGAGCAAGTGAAGGGCCACAAAAGATGAAGTGTTCCAGCCAGAAATTCAGGAAGGCCGTGTGTTCTTTCTCTGTGACAGGGCCTTTGTTTTTCATGTGGCGTCTAAGGTAGGCACCCCAGTTTGTGCACTCTGTTTTGGAGGAGAGTTTGAAAGGGACTTTTGGCCGCATAAAAGCAGAGGGGCTGGGGGATGCAATGTCTAGACCAGTAATCATGGCCATATCTAGTAGAGTTGGTGTCATGGGGCCGTGGCCAAACATGAAGCAGTTCAGAGCGTCAGACGAGAAGTAGCCGATGGTTTTTAGAAGATTTTCATGCTTCTCAAGGGGAGACAGTGATAAAAGATAAAGCATCGGCTATTCCTGTGGTTTCCCATTTGGCTTGGTGAGTCTTGGATACTCTACTGTACCATGACACCCAATCTTCAGGAGGGTTAGGCTAGGCTCGTAAGCAGTCGGCCCAAGAAGTTAGATCTAAGTTCTGGCTGACGAAGGGAATCCTATTGGCCTCGCAGGAAATCAAATGGGCGGGACTCTCGACAGAATGAGGACCAAGACAAAGAGAATTTGGAAGAGAAGGATGCGGCAACAGAATGTCTGATACCTAAAATTAATGGTGAAATAAGGCATTAATTCAGATGTTTTGCTGTTAATTCTAACACTATGCTCGGATGGCGAGGAGCGGTTAAGGATTACCTTCGGAGCCGTAGACCGTAGCGTTGGCGCTGGATGATTCCGCCATCAGATTCGCTGCGGAGATGAATCTGCACGATTAGGGATCTGGGATTCGCGTGGCTGTGAGTTGAATCTGTTCGATGGGCGATTTGGGGATCTGAGTTTGGTGCTTCAGACAAGGGTCGCAGGTTACCGTTTGAATAGGCAACTGAGTTTGGCCTTACTAGCGTTTTATGGTAAAGGACCGATGCGTTGCCATCGGCTCTTTGAGCGTTGACCTACTTTGACAATCGGCGAGATCAACATGGAAACATTTTTCATTGATGAAGAGGGTTTTTTACAAGAAGAGCCGATTGCTCACAAAAGGAAGATCTAGTGCCTAATTTACTACTACTAGTCTTATGCTAGTAGTCCCTAATCTAGGGGCCGTCGCTGCCCTCGTCGTCGCCGTCGTAGCTGCCATCGGCGCTGCTGCCGGCGAAGTCCTCGTCGCTGTTGCCGAAGCCGTCGGCAGGGGCTTCTTCTTCCTCCTCCTCGTCGTCGTCGTCGTCCTCCGACCCGGCGCGGAAGCGCTTCGCCGGCGGGTACTGATACGTCCCCGACGTATCCATAATTTCTGTCGTTCCATGCTTGTTTTATGACAATACTTACATGTTTTGCTTGCACTTTATGATGATTTCATGCATTTTCCGGAACTAACCTATTAACAAGATGCCACGAGTGCGGCTCCGTTTTCTGCTGTTTTTGGTTCCGTAAAGGCTGTTCGGGCAATATTCTCGAATTGGACGAAATCAACGCCAAACCTCCTATTTTTCCCGGAAGGCTCCGAACACCGAAGAAGAGTCGGAGAGGGGCCGGGGGCCACCACACCACAAGGCGGCGCGGGCCGGACCCGGCCGCGCCGGCCTAGGGTGTGGCGCCCCCGAGTGCCCCCCGTGCCGCCTCTTCGCCTATAAAATCCCTTTCGACCTAAAAACGCAGTACCAATTGGACGAAACTCCGGAAAGACTCCGTGGGCGCCGCCACCGTCGCGAAACTCCACTCGGGGGACGAACTCTTTCCGGCACCCTGCCGGACGGGGAAGTGCCCCGGAAGCCATCTCCATCAATGCCACCGCCTCCGCCATGCTCCGTGAGTAGTTCCCCCATGGACTACGGGTTCTAGCGGTAGCTATGTCGGTATACTCTCCCCCATGTACTTCAATACAATGGTCTCATGAGCTGCCTTACATGATTGAGATTCATCCGATGTAATCGGTGTTGTGTTTGTTGGGATCCGATGGATGATACATTATGATTAGTCTATCTATAAAGTTTGTGAAGTTATTGTTGCTTGCAATCTTGTTATGCTTAATGCTTGTCACTAGGGCCCGAGTGGCATGATCTTAGATTTGAGCTCTATACTTATTGCTTAGATTGTATCTACAAGTTGTATGCACATGTCACTGTCCGGAACCAATGGCCCCGAAGTGACAAGAATTGGGACAACCGGAGGGGATGGCGGTGATGTGAGGGACACATGTTTTCACGGAGTGTTAATGCTTTGCTCCGGTACTCTATTAAAAGGAGTACCTTAATATCCAGTAGTTTCCCTTGAGGCCCGGCTGCCACCGGCTGGTAGGACAAAAGATGTTGTACAAGTTTCTCATTGCGAGCACGTACGACTATATTGGAAAACATGCCTACATAATTAATAATCTTGATGTTCTATCTTAATGCTTTGATTCCTATCAATTGCCCAACTGTAATTTGTTCACCCAACACTTGTCACTTATTGGAGAGTTACCACTAGTGTAGATCGCTGGGAACCCCGGTCCATCTCTCATCATTATATACTCGTTCTACATGTCATTGGAAGTAGTATCAACTATTTTCCGGTGCCATTGCTCTCATATTGCTATTATTGCTGTTGTGTTACTGTTACTACTGCTCTCATATTACTGCTACTTTCACATCACCCCTGTTGCTAGTGCTTTTCCAGGTGCAGCTGAATTGACAATTCAGTTGTCAAGGCTTATAAGTATTCTTTACCTCCCCTTGTGTCGAATCAATAAATTTGGGTTATACTACCCTCGAAGACTATCGCGATCCCCTATACTTGTGGGTTATCAAGACTCGTTTCTAGGCGCCGTTGCCGGGGAGGCATAGCTCTACTCATAAGTTCACCTGGGGAGTACACTCTACCTCTCTCTCTGTTTTATTTTATTTTGTTTTGCTTAGTTTACTTTTTCCTAGTTTACTTGTTCTTAGTTTATTTCTGTCTAGTATTAGTTTGCGTAGTTTACTTTTGCTTAGTTTATTTCTGTCTTGTTTTATTTGTCTCATATACCCAAAAATCCATAAAAATTTGAAAAATCGAAAAATTAAAAACTGCTGTCATGGGAGAACCAACAACCTACTTGGAGCTTATGGAATGTTATAATTGTTATAGAGAATCAAGAACTGGTAAAATAATGAGTGCTATGATAGAAAAATTGAATACAATGGCTAGAATCTTGCTTAGACGCCATGATATAAACTGTTGCTCTCAACAGGATACTAAACATCTTAAATTTCAATGTGGCTTTAGTGAGGAATATTTTATTAAGAGCTATAATCGGAATTGCTATATTCATTATGGGTTCAAAGAGGTAGAACAATTTGTCTTATTTATGGGAGCCTCCGAGATAGAATCCTTCATGGTTGAGAATTATGAAACTTGTGCTATTTGTAAGGACCTTAAAGATTATGTCTCTACTATCCTTAATTCTTGTATAGAATGCTACAAGTAGGAATCCTTATATCCTTGATTATAAAGAGAGACACATTAATGCACAAGAATGCACTCGCAATTTGCGAGAACCGGTGGAAGAAGAAACTGATGAACCTGAAAGCTCATTGGATGAAAAAGAGGAGGAAATTGATGAACCTGAAAGCTCATTGGATGAAAAAAAGAGGAGAGCGACGAACAAAAGGAGGAAGAATGGATTAGCTACCCATGCCAACCTTCTAATGAGAGTAACTCTTTATCTCTTACATTATTTGATTGTCCTCCATGCTTACCGAAAGAGGTTGAATGTTATGTTCCTGTGGATTCTCTTGAAATATTCCCTATGAGTAAAACTTGTGAGAATAATTATGCTATTGTTATTTATGATAATCCATGCTACTTTGATAAATCTTATGATAATGCTTTGTTTGTGCCTGATGTCGAAATGCATGGTACTAAAGAATTTTGCGTAGCAAATGTTTATGATAAAGCTCTAGATGATGGTCCTATGTTACTTGATAATATTAATTGTACTACTAATGAAAATGGGATTGGAGAGTTAACTTTATCTATGTGTCCCATATCTCTTGAGATTGATCAACTACCTTGTTATATTATTAATAAAAGAAAGTTTGAAAGTTTTAATTCCACTATTCTTGAACTTGGTAAAAATTATATGTTTATGGATCATGAAAAGTATGCTGCATGTGATAGTTATATTGTTGAGTTTATCCATGAAGCTACTGAAAATTATTATGAGAGAGGAAAATATGGTTGTAGAAATTTGCATGGTACTAAAACACCTCTCTATGTGCTTAAAATTTTGAAGTTACACTTGTTCTATCTTCCTATGCTTGTTACTTTGCTCTTCATGAACTTGTTTATTTACAAGATTCCTATGCATAGGAAGCATGTTAGACTTAAATGTGTTATGGATTTGCCTTTCGATGCTCTCTTTTGCTTCAAATACTATTTCTTGCGAGTGCATCATCAAAACTGCTGAGCCCATCTTAATGGCTATAAAGAAAAGAACTTCTTGGGAGATAACCCATGTGTTATTTTGCTACAGTACTTTGTTTTATATTTGTATCTTGGAAGTTGTTTACTACTGTAGCAACCTATCCTTATCTTAGTTTTGTGTTTTGTTGTGCCAAGTGAAGCCTCTAATCGAAGGTTGATACTAGATTTGGATTTCTGCGCAGAAACAGATTTCTATCTGTCACGAATCTGGGCTGTTTTCTCTGTAGGTAAATCAGAAAAAT
This sequence comes from Lolium rigidum, assembly GCF_022539505.1. Lineage (NCBI taxonomy): Eukaryota > Viridiplantae > Streptophyta > Magnoliopsida > Poales > Poaceae > Lolium > Lolium rigidum. The sequence continues at coordinate 173,437,085 of NC_061512.1, read as the reverse complement.
ATGCCAATTTACGTGCGCGTTCCTAAGATATGTACGCAACTTTCATTAGTTTTGAGTTTTCTGATTTGAGCAACGGAAGTATTTATTTAAAATTCGTATTTACTGGCTGTTCTATTTTGGCAGATTCTGTCTCTGTTTTTTGCATTGTCTCTTGTGGACTTTAAGCAAGGCTTTCTAGACGTGGAGAGCTGTAGCTAATGTTTTATTGAGTTCTTGCAATGTGTCACTACAGGACCAAGGTGGATTCAAATTTTTTGAGTACTAACCCCTCTAATGAAGTTTATGAGAAGTTTGTTGTGAAGGAAGTTTTCAAGGGTCAAGAGAGGAGGATGATATATGATCAAGAAGAGTGAAAAGTCTAAGCTTGGGGATGCCCCGTGGTTCATCCCTGCATATTTCAAGAAGACTCAAGCGTCTAAGCTTGGGGATGCCCAAGGCATCCCCTTCTTCATCAACTTATCAGGTTCCTCCCCGAAACTATATTTTTATTCGGTCACATCATATGTGCTTTACTTGGAGCGTCTGTGTGTTTATTTTTCGTTTTGTTTATGTTTGAATAAATTCGGATCCTAGCAATCCTTGTTTGGGAGAGATACACGCTCCGCTTTTTCATATGAACACTTGTTCTTCGTTTTACTTTTAATGTTCAATGATATAAGTTGGAAGCTACAATACTTATCTTTATTTGGTTGGAAGCAGAAAATGCCTCATATGTCTTGGATAATTTGATACTTGGCAATTGTTTTGAGCTCTCAAGTAGATCATAAGTTTTTGCATGTAGTTTAAACCTATTAGTGGAGAACTACCGTAAAGCTTGTTAAAATTGGTTTGCATAATTGATCTCTCTTAAGGTCTAGATATTTTCTCGGTAAAAGTGTTTGAGCAACAAGGAAGACAGTGTAGAGTATTATAATGCTTGCGATATGTTCTTATGTAAGTTTTGTCTGTACTCGGTTCATACTTGTGTTTGCTTCAAACAACCTTGCTAGCCTAAGCCTTGTATCGAGAGGGAATACTTCTCATGCATCCAAAACCTTGAGCCAAAACCTATGCCATTTGTGTCCACCATACCTACCTACTATGTGGTATTTCCTGCCATTCCAAAGTAAATTGCTTGAGTGCTACCTTTAAACAATTCAAAATGCTTCTCAATTTGTGTTAATGTTTTATAGCTCATGAGGAAGTATGTGGTGTTTAGCTTTCAACCTTGTCATTTACTTTTGACGGACTCTCATATGGACTAGTGGCACATCCGCTTATCCAATAATTTTGCAAAAAGAGCTGGCAATGGGATTCCCAGTCCCGAATTAATTAACTTAAATAGTCACTCCTCCATGGTATGTGATTGTTGGAAGGCACCCGAAGATTCGGTTAGCCATGGCTTGTGTAAGGAAAGGTTGGGGGGAGTGTCATCATCATAATAAAACTAAAATAAAAAGGCACTCCTTCATGGTATGAGATTGTTGGCAGGCACCCGAGGATTCGGTTAGCCATGGTTTGTGAAAGAAAGGTTGGAAGGAGTGCCGCATAAACATAAAAATAATTCATGGGAGCCGCTCTTGGAAGTCCGGTTGGCGAGGTAGTTAGTGTATCCATTACCATTCGTTGACAACAACAAACACCTCTCAAAACTTTACTTTTATGCTCTCTATATGTTTTCAAAACCAAAGCTCTAGCACAAATATAGCAATCAATGCTTCCCTCTTTGAAGGACCATTCTTTTACTTTATGTTGAGTCAGTTTACCTACTTCCTTCCATCTTAGAAGCAAACACTTGTGTCAACTGTGCATTGATTCTTACATACTTGCATATTTGCATTCATCATATTACTTTATGTTGACAATATCCATGAGATATACATGTTGAAAGTTGAAAGCAACCGCTGAAACTTAAATCTTCCTTTGTGTTGCTTCGATGCCTTTACTTTGAATTTATTGCTTTATGAGTTAACTCTTGTGCAAGACTTTTGATGCTTGTCTTGAAAGTACTATTCATGAAAAGTTTTGCTATATGTTATCTACTTGTTAGCAACTATAGATCATTGCCTTGAGTCACTTCATTCATTTCATATGCTTTGTAATAGTATGATCAAGGTTATGTAAGTAGCATGTCACTACGTAAATTATTCTTTTTATCGTTTACTCGCTCGGACGAGCAGAGAACTAAGCTTGGGGATGCCGATACGTCCCCGACGTATCCATAATTTCTGTCGTTCCATGCTTGTTTTATGACAATACTTACATGTTTTGCTTGCACTTTATGATGATTTCATGCATTTTCCGGAACTAACCTATTAACAAGATGCCACGGTGCCGCTCCTGTTTTCTGCTGTTTTTGGTTCCGGAAAGGCTGTTCGGGCAATATTCTCGGAATTGGACGAAATCAACGCCAAACCTCCTATTTTTCCCGGAAGGCTCCGAACACCGAAGAAGAGTCTGAGAGGGGCCAGGGGGCCACCACACCATAAGGCGGCGCGGGCCGGACCCCGGCCGCGCCGGCCTAGGGTGTGGCGCCCCTGTGTGCCCCCCGCGCCGCCTCTTCACCTATAAAATCCCTTTCGACCTAAAAACGCAAGTACCAATTGACGAAACTCCGAGAAAGACTCCGTGGGCGCCGCCACCGTCGCGAAACTCCAATTCGGGGACAGAACTCGTCCCGGCACCCCGCCGGGACGGGGAAGTGCCCCGGAAGCCATCTCCATCAACGCCACCGCCTCCGCCATGCTCCGTGAGTAGTTCCCCCATGGACTACGGGTTCTAGCAGTAGCTATGTCGGTATACTCTCCCCCATGTACTTCAATACAATGGTCTCATGAGCTGCCTTACATGATTGAGATTCATCCGATGTAATCGGTGTTGTGTTTGTTGGGATCCGATGGATGATACATTATGATTAGTCTATCTATAAAGTTTGTGAAGTTATTGTTGCTGCAATCTTGTTATGCTTAATGCTTGTCACTAGGGCCCGAGTGGCATGATCTTAGATTTGAGCTCTATACTTATTGCTTAGATTGTATCTACAAGTTATATGCACATGTCACTGTCCGGAACCAATGGCCCCGAAGTGACAAGAATTGGGACAACCGGAGGGGATGGCGGTGATGTGAGGGACACATGTTTTCACGGAGTGTTAATGCTTTGCTCCGGTACTCTATTAAAAGGAGTACCTTAATATCCAGTAGTTTTCCTTGAGGCCCGGCTGCCACCGGCTGGTAGGACAAAAGATGTTGTACAAGTTTCTCATTGCGAGCACGTACGACTATATTGGAAAACATGCCTACATAATTAATAATCTTGATGTTCTATCTTAATGCTTTGATTCCTATCAATTGCCCAACTGTAATTTGTTCACCCAACACTTGTCACTTATTGGAGAGTTACCACTAGTGTAGATCTCGGTGGACGCCGGTCCATCTATCATCATTATATACTCGTTCTACATGTCATTGGAAGTAGTATCAACTATTTTCCGGTGCCATTGCTCTCATATTACTATTACATCGCTGCTGTTATCATTATTACTCGCTCTCATATTACCGCTACTTTCACATCACCCCTATTGCTAGTGCTTTTCCAGTGCAAGCTGAATTGACAATTCAGTTGTTAAGGCTTATAAGTATTCTTTACCTCCCCTTGTGTCGAATCAATAAATTTGGGTTATACTACCCTCGAAGACTATCGCGATCCCCTATACTTGTGGGTTATCAGGTACTCGTCGTAGGAGGTGTCATCCTCCGCTTCCTCCTCCTCGTCGGAGGAGGTGAAGTCGCCCCAGGAGAAGAGGTCATCGTCGCTCTCCGCCTCCAACTTCCCGTCGACGAGGAACCGGAGGTTGTCCTCCCCGTCGGTCAGGGGTTCATCGTCGTCTGACCCGACGGCGGTCAAGGGCTCGTCGTCTGTCCTGACGGCGAAGTCCCAATCCCTCTCGTCCCAATGCTCAGGAGCGCGGGCCTCGTACGCCGCTATCGGGTCATACTCCGGCATCGGCTCACTGGAGGAGGAGGATTGGAAGGAAAGGCCCGAGGAGGCAGAGGAGGAGGAGGAGGCCATGGTTGCAGAGGAAGGGGTTTTTTCGATTGCTAGTGTGGAGCACGAGGATGAGGAGGTGAACTGCTCGATGCGGTTAAATAAAGGGGATATAGTGGAGATGATTCGATGCTGCGGCGGTTTCCGAGGGCGTGGTGCCAAAACTGTCAAGTCGTGCAGTACAGAGAAGTTGAGAAGGCAAGGCATCATGATGAAAGGATACTGTAGCGGTTCTGCTCTGCCACGCGTGGCCCGGCGAAGAAAAAACAGAGTGAATTTGGAATTATCATTGCCAAAACCAGGGGGGCATGTGTTATCGCCGGATTTTAACCAAATCAGGAGATGGGCCGTGATTGAGATGGGCTTAGAGGATATGCACGGAAAATATTTCTGAATCGGCCTTATACGAGAGTCTGGGCTAGATTGCCCGTGTATCTGTACATTATGGTAGATTTAGAATTAAGAGATAGAGTTAGTTCATACGAAGTTAGGTTTATTCCAAAAATAGAAAGTCCACGGACTATAAATATGTACCTAGGGTTATTGAGAAAGGAGGACGATCACGTTCACAACAAACCAATCTAGGCGCATCGCCACCCCTTGTTTCAAGGGTTTCTTCCAGGTAAGCTCCATGCTGCCTAGATCGCATCTCGCGATCTAGGCAGTATCAGTTTATTCGTTATTTTGTATTGCTCGTGCTGAAGCCTTTTTGATGGCGAGCAATACTGTTATCATGAATGTTTTGGGGCTAATATTGCTATCTCTTCTGATATGTATGCTTAGTTATGCTGCCCCTAGATATCTAGCTGCCCTTGCACCTATCTTAGGTGTAAGGGCAGCATCTTGCTTAGTCTTTATTTAGTAGATTCGATTTGTTATGGTCGTTCCTTGTTCTTCAAGGATTAGTTTGATATCCATATGGTTAGGCCTTGCAAACGGGTTGAATGATCCAGTAGTGCGTAAGGTATGGTTTGCTGATCCTAGAGGAGTTGTTCCGGGAATCAACTCTATGTTGGTTTTTTGGCCTTGTCTAGGGCTGGTTTTCTATTATCTTTCGTATCTGCCAGGCTCAACTACGTGTAGGATGTTCCGGTTATGCGGTGAAAACCCTAGACTGTCGTAGATTGATTTAACTTAGTATTGATCAAGCAGGACCACCATGTTATCGTAGATCCAATACGAACCATGGGTGGATCGGCTCCTTGAGCCGATTCACAGGATAACCTGAGAGCCGATCGAGGCTCGGATTTAATGTTTACGTGTCTGCCATGCACGAAATTAATCGAAGCAATCCATCACCTTCCTGACCAGGTATAGGTCGGTGGCACGCCCTTGCACCAGCCAGGACGTGTGCCGGAGTTTTGCGGGCCGTTGCCCGAGGGACCAGGGCCCACCAGCAGTTCTGGGAGCCTCCCGGCTCTTCGTGTTGCTCGTCGCTGCTCGCCGGTGGGTTTTGGCAGGCAACAGCGCTGTAAAAGCCTGCCGCCGGTCAGTCTTCGCCGAACGCGTAGCTTCCACGTGGCGAGTTAATGTTCTCGCCTCAAATTCACGCGCGGCTCCCTCTATTTATCACGAACTACCGCGTCTAGCCGCATTCACCACTGCCGTCTCCCTTCTCTCCCCAGCCCAGGCTTCTCTCCCAATCCTCCTCGAACGAGCAATGGCGGGCTACGGCGACGGCGCGGCGAACAACGTCTTCGGCCGGCATTCCCTACACCAGTGGGAGGCGCGTCTTCTGCACATGGCGGGCTACCCGGCGATGCCGGACTTCCGCGCGCCTGGAGGATGGCGCCTAAGCGCGGGGGGCATCCCGATCCCGCCGCCTCCGATGGGAGGCGACACGCTTGACGCAGAGATCGACGCTGTGCGCGTCACCCTCAGCGACGAGCAGCGCGTGGAGAAGCGCAACTTCCCCGACAATCTACGCCGCCTGGAACGAGTTCTTCCATCGCAGGTACGAACGGGAACTTGCGGCATATGAAGGTCCTCCCCCTCCTCCAGCGCGCAACAACGCCACCGGCCGCCGCCGCTGGTGGAGCGCGTCGGGCCACACCTGAGAGAATGTACTCTGCACATCGAGGGTGGCAACAACCCCGTCCTGGGGATGCCGCCACCGGCTGCGTTGCCTTCCATGTCGCGCCGACACGGAAGCTCCTGGATGCCACGCCGCATGGCGTCTTCATCCTCATCGGGGTCGGCGTCAAGGTCCACGACGCGCAGCTGCGGATCTGGGCCTCCAGCGGCGACGCCGAGGACGATGGTGAAGATGGAGCCAATGTCGCCACCGCCAACCAGAGGACGCAGCAGCGGCACCCTCATCATTCGCGAGGGGGCGCGTGCCTCATCGTCACTGGCGCGCGGGAGCAAGAGGAAGGCGAAGAAGGAGGGCGCAGCGGCGGCTGCTACAACGTCTGACCTCGCCGCCGAGGAGGCCGTGCGGGCCGAGGATGCGGTGGTGGCCGAGGCGATCACGAGGTCTCTCCAAGACCTCGTGCCCACCGACAATGCCCTCCCCATGGATGCGGCCCTCGCCTGGTCCAGGCAGGACAGGGAGAGGGAAGAGGCGGAGCAGCAGCTGCGGCTGCTGGACCTAGCCGTCGCGAGGCGTCGCGCCGCCGCGGCCGCACAACCAGCCAGAGGCGCGCCGCTGATCAAGATGGAGGACTGCAACGAGGATGAGTGGTACAAGCCAACGCTGCCACGCCTCGGCGACCCTGGGCAGGGGTCCAGCCGTTGGGCTCCTGGCCAGAGCAGCCAGCAAGCGCCGCCAACGCTGGACGGCGGTGACTCCAGCGACGACGACGACGTTCTACCGCCATTTCGGCATGTAGAACACCGTTTTTACATTTTAGTTTATGTTCCCTCTAGCCGAATTCAAATATATTACGAATTTGGCCTATATATGTTAAAACTCGCCTATATATTAAATATCTCTAAATTTCGCCTAAGTTTCAACATTTTTCGTATATTTCTGTTTGAATTAAAATACATTCAGTCTTTCCCCTGGGCTCACCGATGGGAAAATGGGCCTCCCTAGGCCGATTTCGGCCTGGGGACCCCAACAGCTGGAGATGCTGATTTTGGTGTGCGCCCGACATATTTTCATCGTCAATCGTGTGCCCCAAAGCCTCCTTCCGTCTGGCACGGCCCAATACATTGTCCAACGCCTTGAGCCCATCCCCGTTCCACAGGGGATGCTCCGGGCACGCCGGACACAGCGAGAAACGAGGCGCGGAGTGGTGGGCCCGACGCATCATTGACTTAGAAGTCTAAAACCCATCGCCTACATCTGTTCAAGCGACATTAATGGCACCTAGGCTTTCCTAGGCAACGCAGTGAAGCGTCTCGTCGCGCATGGCCGTGTGGCCATCCGCGCCAATGTTTGTTGCGTCCAACGCCCCGCTTCCGCCTCGCGTGTCGCCGTTGTACAATAAAGAGCGCCCCCTCCTTCCTCTCGCCATGTTCCACATTCCAATCTCGTCGCTGAAAGGACGAGATGTCGCCTAGAGGGGGGTGAATAGGCGAGAATGCAGAATTAAACTAACATTTATTTTACAGTCACAAAACTTAAATATGGTAGGCTCAACTAAGTGCAACAACAACAACTAAGATAAGCAAGATAGGCACAAGATATATGTAGCAGCACAAGTGATAGCAAGATATATGTACTTCAAGCACGATGGCTATCACAAGGAAAATAAACTCGGGTATAGAGATAGCCGAAGCACGCGGAGACAAAGATGTATTTCCGTATTCCCCCACTGATACGTCTCAAACGTATCTATAATTTCTTATGTTACATGCTACTTTTATGACAATACTCACATGTTTTATACACACTTTATGTCATCATTATGCATTTTCTGGCACTAACCTATCGACAAGATGCCGAAGCGCCAGTTCCTGTTTTGTGCTGTTTTTGGTTTCAGAAATCCTACAAAGGAAATATTCTTGGAATTGGACGAAATCAACGCCCAGGTTCTTATTTTTCCACGGAGCTTCCAGAAGACAGAAGAGGATACAAGGTGGGGCGACGAGGCGCCCAGACCACAGGGCCGCGCGGCCTGGGTGGGGCCCGCGCCGCCCTATGGTGTGGGGCCCTCGTGCCTCCACCGACGCTGCCCTTCCGCCTATTTATTCCCTCCGTCGCGAAAACCCAATTACCGAGAACCACGATACGGAAAACCTTCCAGAGACGCAGCCGCCGCCAATCCCATCTCGGGGGATTCAGGAGATCGCATCCGGCACCCTGCCGGAGAGGGGAATCATCTCCCGGAGGACTCTTCATCACCATGATCGCCTCCGGATTGATGTGTGAGTAGTTCATCCTTAGACTATGGGTCCATAGCAGTAGCTAGATGGTTGTCTTCTCCTAATTGTGCTATCATGTTAGATCTTGTGAGCTGCCTATCATGATCAAGATCATCTATTTGTAATGCTACATGTTGTGTTTGTTGGGATCCGATGAATATGGAATACTATGTCAAGCTGATTATCAATCTATCATATATGTGTTGTTTATGTTCTTGCATGCTCTCCGTTGCTAGTAGAGGCTCTGGCCAAGTTGATACTTGTAACTCCAAGAGGGAGTATTTATGCTCGATAGTGGGTTCATGCCTCCATTGAATCTGGGACAGTGATAGAAAGTTCTAAGGTTATGGATGTGCTGTTGCCACTAGGGATAAAACATCAATGCTTTGTCTAAGGATATTTGTGTTGATTACATTACACATCATACTTAATGTAATTGTCTGTTGTTTGCAACTTAATACTGGAAGGGGTGCGGATGCTAACCCGAAGGTGGACTTTTTAGGCATAGATGCATGCTGGATAGCGGTCTATGTACTTTGTCGTAATGCCCTGATTAAATCTCATATTAGTCATCATGATATGTATGTGCATTGTTATGCCCTCTCTATTTGTCAATTGCCCAACTGTAATTTGTTCACCCAACATGCTATTTCTTATTGGAGAGACACCACTAGTGAACTGTGGACCCCGGTCCATTCTTTTACATCTGAATACAATCTACTGCAATCATTGTTCTCTACTGTTCTTTGCAAACAAACATCATCTTCCACACTATACATTTAATATTTTGTTTACAGCAAGCCGGTGAGATTGACAACCTCACTGTTACGTTGGGGCAAAGTACTTTGATTGTGTTGTGCAGGTTCCACGTTGGCGCCGAAATCCCTGGTGTTGCGCCGCACTACACTCCGTCACCAACAACCTCCACGTGGTCCTCGACTCCTACTGGTTCGATAACTTTGGTTTCTTACTGAGGGAAAACTTGTTGCTGTATGCATCACATCTTCCTCTTGGGGTTCCCAACGGACGTGTGCTTCACGCGTATCAAGCTCTTTTTCTGGCGCCGTTGCCGGGGAGATCAAGACACGTTGCAAGGGGAGTCTCTCACATCCAATCTCTTTACTTTGTTATTGTCTTGCTTTACTTTATTTTATTTACTGCTTTGTTTGTTCTCTATATCCAAAACACAAAAAAATTAGTTACTCGCTTTACTTTATTTACTACCTTGTTTGCGTTCTCCATATTAAAAACACAAAAAAATTAGTTACTTGCATTTAGTTTATTTAGTTTGCTTTATTTACTATTGCTAAAATGAGTAATCCTGAAGTTGAAGTTCGTTCGTTTAAGAAACAAGGGGGAGAATGTTTAAAAAATGCTTGGTATAGAATTAGTGATGCTCATAATAGGTGCACTAAGAAACACTCCACTATTATCCTACTTAGAAATTTTTATGTTGTTATCTCTAGCTGGAATAGGTATGTTCTTGATACTCTTGCGGGAGGTAATTTCCTAGGCACTCCTGCTTTAGAAGCTAGTTGCATTATTGAGAGTCTAGTTGGAATACCACCTGTTAATGAAGTTAAAATTGAAATCTCTCTTGAAGATGTCATGAAAAAGTTGGAGACCATAGAGCAAAATCTTCCAAGTATTAAGATTAAATTGGGAATATTACTTAATAACACTGATAAACTTGTTAAATCTCTAGGTGAAATTAATGAGAGAATTGCTATCTTATAAAATTGTGCTACTCATGATAATCAAACCCATAGGATTGGTGAACTTAAAGAAGCTATGGGAACCTTGGGTTCAACTTTTTCTTCTCTTAAGTTTAAGGAGAAAGCTTATGTGGGTAAGGAGCAAAAGTTCATGTATGTCTCTAAGGTGCCTAAGCCAAAAAACTATTATAGGCCTAAAATTGACAAAGCCCTTAGTACCACTATGGATGATGGAGCATCTAATATACCTATTGTGACAAATTGTGAAAGTTATGATGTTGATGCTTCATCTCTTGATAATACTTGATTCACACTTTCTGCGCCTAGCTGAAAGGCGTTAAAGAAAAGCGCTTATGGGAGACAACCCATTATTTTACTTCTGCACTTTTTTATATTTGAGTCTTGGAAGTTGTTACTACTGTAGAAACCTCGCCTTATCTTTATTTTATTGCATTGTTGTGCCAAGTAAAGTCTTTGATAGTAGGGTTGATAATAGATTTGGATTACTGCGCAGAAACAGATTTCTTACTATCACGAAATTGAGCAGCCCCTTCTGTAGGTAACTCAGAAAAATCTGCCAATTTACGTGCGTGATCCTCAGATATGTACGCAACTTTCATTCAATATGAGCTTTTTCATCTGAGCAAGTTAAGTGCCCCAGAAAAATTCGTCTTTACGGACTGTTCTGTTTTGACAGATTCTGCCTTTTATTTCGCATTGCCTGTTTTGCTATGTTTGATGGATTTCTTTGTTCCATTAACTTTCAGTAGTTTTGTGCAATGTCCGGAAGTGTTAAGAATGATTATGTCACCTCTGAATATGTGAATTTTTGATTATGCACTAACCCTCTAATGAGTTTGTTTTGAGTTTGGTGTGGAGGAAGTTTTCAAGGGTCAAGAGAGGAGGATGATACAATATGATCAAGAAGAGTGAAAAGTCTAAGCTTGGGGATGCCCCCGTGGTTCATCCCTGCATATTTTAAGAAGACTCAAGCATCTAAGTTTGGGGATGCCCAAGGCATCCCTTCTTCATCGACAACTTATCAGGTCACCTCTAGTGAAACTATATTTTTATTCCGTCACATCTTATGTGCTTTACTTGGAGCGTCTGTATGTTTTTATTTTTGTTTGTGTTTGAATAAAATCGGATCCTAGCATTCTTTGTTTGGGAGAGAGACACGCTCCGCTGTTGCATATGAACACATGTGTTCTTAGCTTTACTTTTAATGTTCATGGCGAAGGTTGAAACTGCTTCGTTCATCATTATTATGGTTGGAAACGAGAAAATGCTTCATGTGGTAATTGGTATAATGTCTTGAATAATTTGATACTTGGCAATTGTTGTGCTCAAATAGATCATGTTTAAGCTCTTGCATCATGTACTTTGCACCTATTAATGAAGAACTACCATAGAGCTTGTTAAAATTTGGTTTGCATGATTGGTCTCTCTAAAGTCTAGATATTTTCTGGTGAGGTGTTTGAACAACAAGGAAGACAATGTAGAGTCTTATAATGCTTGCAATATGTTCTTATGTAAGTTTTACTGTACCGGTTCATGCTTGTGTTTGCTTCAAACAACCTTGCTAGCCCAAAGCCTTGTATTGAGAGGGATTACTTCTCGTGTATCCAAAATCCTTGAGCCAAAAACTATGCCATTTGAGTCCACCATACCTACCTACTACATGGTATTTCTCTGCCATTCCAAAGTAAATTACTTGAGTGCTACCTTTAAAATTTCATTCCTTGTCTTTGCAATATATATCTCATGGGAAAATAGCTTAAAAACTATTGCGGTATTGAATATGTAGCTTATGTATCTTATTTCTTATAAGTTGCTTGTTGAGCGGTAACCATGTTTCTGGGGACGCCATCAACTATTACACCTTGTTGAATATCATGTGAGTTGCTATGCATGTTCGTATTGTCTGAAGTAAGGGTGATTTATCATGATCAAATGGTTTGAGTATGCATATTGTTAGAGAAGAACATTGGGCCGCTAACTAAAGCCATGAATCATGGTGGAAGTTTCAGTTTGGACAATAATCCTCAATCTCTTATGAGAATGTTATATGTTGTTGAATGCTTATGCATTAAAGAGGAGTCCATTATCTGTTTTCTATGTTGTCCCGGTATGAGAATAATCAAAAGCGAGAAATCCAATGCGAACTTTCTCCTTAGACCTTTGTACAGGCGGCATAGAGGTACCCCTTTGTGACACTTGGTTGAAACATATGTTATGCAATGATAATCCATGTAAATCCAAGCTAATTAGGACAAGGTGCGAGCACTAGTGGTATTCTATGCATGAGGCTTGCAACTTATAGGATGTCTTATGCATAACACATATGAATTATTACTACCGTTGACAAAATTGTTTCTATGTTTTCAAAATGAAAAGCTCTAGCACAAAAATAGTAATCCATGCTTCCCTCTGCGAAGGGTCTTTCTTTTACTTTATGTTGAGTCAGGTTACCTACTTCTTTCTATCTTAGAAGCAAACACTTGTGTCAACTGTGTGCATTGATTCTTACATACTTGCTTATTTGTATTCATCATATTACTTTGTGTTGACAATTATCCATGAGATATACATGTTGAAGTTGAAAGCAACTGCTGAAACTTATATCTTCCTTAGTGTTGCTTCAAAACTTTCTACTAAGAATCTATTGCTTTATGAGTTAACTCCTATGCAAGTCTTATTGATGCTTGTCTTGAAAGTACTATTCATGAAAAGTCTTTGCTATATGATTCAGTTGTTTAATCATTGTCTTTACCATTGCTTCGAATCACTGCATTCATCTCATATGCTTTACAATAGTATTGATCAAGATTATGATAGCATGTCACTTCAGAAATTATCTTTGTTATCGTTTACCTACTCGAGGGCGAGTAGGAACAAAGCTTGGGGATGCTTGATACGTCTCAAACGTATCTATAATTTCTTATGTTCCATGCTACTTTTATGACACTACTCACATGTTTTATACACACTTTATGTCATCATTATGCATTTTCCGGCACTAACCTATTGACAAGATGCCGAAGCGCCAGTTCCTGTTTTGTGCTGTTTTTGGTTTCAGAAATCCTACAAAGGAAATATTCTCGGAATTGGACGAAATCAACGCTCAGGGTCTTATTTTTCCACGGAGCTTCCAGAAGACCGAAGAGGATACAAGGTGGGACGACGAGGCGCCCAGACCACCCAGGCCGCGCGGCCTAGGTGGGGCCCGCGCCGCCCTATGGTGGGGGGGCCTCGTGCCTCCACCGCCGCCGCCCTTCCGCCTATTTATTCCCTCCGTCGCGAAAACCCTATTACCAAGAACCACGATGCGGAAAACCTTCCAAAGACGCAGCCGCCGCCAATCCCATCTCGGGGGATTCAGGAGATCGCCTCCGGCACCCTGCCGAAGAGGGGAATCATCTCCCGGAGAACTCTTCATCACCATGATCGCCTATGGATTGATGTGTGAGTAGTTCATCCTTGGACTATGGGTCCATAGCAGTAGCTAGATGGTTGTCTTCTCCTAATTGTGCTATCATGTTAGATCTTGTGAGCTGCCTATCATGATCAAGATTATCTATTTGTAATGCTACATGTTGTGTTTGTTGGGATCCGATGAATATGGAATACTATGTCAAGCTGATTATCAATCTATCATATATGTGTTGTTTATGTTCTTGCATGCTCTCCGTTGCTAGTAGAGGCTCTGGCCAAGTTGATACTTGTAACTTCAAGAGGGAGTATTTATGCTCGATAGTGGGTTCATGCCTCCATTGAATGCGGGACAGGTGATAGAAAGTTCTAAGGTTGTGGATGTGTTGTTGCCACTAGGGATAAAACATCAATGCTTTTTCTAAGGATATTTGTGTTGATTACATTACGCACCATACTTAATGCAATTGTCCGTTGTTTGCAACTTAATACTTGGAAGGGGTGCGGATGCTAACCCGAAGGTGGACTTTTTAGGCATAGATGCATGCTTGGATAGCGGTCTATGTACTTTGTCGTAATGCCACTGATTAAATCTCATATTAGTCATCATGATATGTATGTGCATTGTTATGCCCTCTCTATTTGTCAATTGCCCAACTGTAATTTGTTCACCCAACATGCTATTTCTTATTGGAGAGACACCACTAGTGAGCTGTGGACCCCGGTCCATTCTTTTACATCTGAATACAATCTCATCGCAATCATTGTTCTCTACTGTTATTTGCAAACAAACATCATCTTCCACACTATACATTTAATCCTTTGTTTACAGCAAGCCGGTGAGATTGACAACCTCACTGTTACGCTGGGGCAAAGTACTTTGATTGTGTTGTGCAGGTTCCACGTTGGCGCCGGAATCCCTGGTGTTGTGCCGCACTACACTCCGTCACCAACAACCTTCACGTGGTCCTTGACTCCTACTGGTCCGATAACCTTGGTTTCTTACTGAGGGAAAACTAGCTGCTGTACGCATCACACCTTCCTCTTGGGGTTCCCAACGGACGTGTGCTTCACGCGTATCACCCACAGAAGGTGAGGTACGTCTCGTTGGAGAGATGCGGGCTACCACGAAGGTCTCCCGGACGTCACGAAGGCTCACCTTCTTCTCCAAACCAATACCACGAAGGACAAAGGTCTTTCCCTTATGGTTAGATTTTTCTCCACTCTGGAGATGGCAAGATCCACAACCATTTCACAAGCTCCACGAAGGAAAAGCCCGAACCTCTTTACAATCTTCCACAAAGAGGTCACCGGAGCACCAATCGCTAAGCCAACTAGGATGTCACCCCTCCAAGGGTAACAAGCTCACGGTCTCTCACTCGAACTAATTGTATTGGAGAGCTCAACACTACGCAAGGATGCAAAGCAAGAACACCAAGAAAAGTTCTCAAATCCCACCAAAGCAACAAATGATATGGAGGAACTAGAGATGAAGAACAAGGTAGAAATCAACAAATGACTCCAAAATCTAGATCCCAATATTTCCCTCACTTAAATGAGGAATTGATTGGTGGAGGTTGTAGATCTAGATCTTCTCATACAAATCCGTCAATAATATGCAAGAATTATGGGAGGAATGAGAGGGAAAGCAAGCTTAAGAAGATCAACAATGATGGTAAAAAACGTGCCAAAGAACACTAAAAATAATGGGGAAGAAGACCCTTTTATAGCCCATCAAAATATGATCGTTTGGGGCAAAAATCGAGCCAACCCGACGCTGAACCCGACAGGTACCAGAATTTTCGGTATCCTACCGAGCATGCCGGGCCAGATACCGGGCTGCCCGACAGCAGCACCCGGCCTGCCGACCCACACGCCGAAAATGCGACAACTTTTGTATCCGAACTCCGATTTCAATGATCTTGGGCTCGTTGGAATCACGGCAACGAGCTCTACAATATTATGCATAGAAACATAATAGTACAACCATTGAGTAAGAAAAAAAATATAAAAGGTTTGTCCTATCTATAAAAAATCAAACCAGTAAAACCTCCAAACATGAAAACACAATAGAAGATGCATACGAATTCCGTTTTATATGAACTTGGACTTGTTGTAAAACTAGCAACAAGCTCAAGAACCAAAAAATAAAGAAACACCAAGAAACAACAAGAATATAGGGATGAAAGATATGAAAATGATTGAGCTCCCTAAGACGATGTGATCAAGTTACTCAACCGAAAGCCCCCTCTTGATAGTGCGGCTATCTATCATATAACCCGGTCTCCCAACAACCATCTTGAGATCGGTAAAAGGAAAACCTATCAAGGACATATCTTTGCCTTGCACACCCCGCTTGATCTTGATGACAACGCTTCAAGCTCCACTCAAGCTGTGATGGCTCACTTGATCGTTGTTGATTCGTGAAGACTCACAATTGCTCCCCCATACACCATGATGGGATGGCTTCATTGGGCCACATCTTCACATGTCCATTATCACCAAATAGATCGCAAGCTTCAAGCATGATATCTTTGATATGCTCATCTTGAACTTGCCATTCTCAACCTTGATGACATCCAAAACTTGATGCCATCCTCTCATGGGATATACGAGATCATACTCTTGATGCATACCCATGGTAAGATACCTAACCCATATAGACAACACAAATGCACATATATAGTGGGTTAGCTCATGAAGCATAGTTGACAAAGCTTACCACCCACAAGATCACATGATCCAAAGTGGTACAATCTTTATGCTCCATGTGTTGACCAACTCGAATTCAATCTTCACTCTTAGTCTTGGTCAAACTTGTATCTCTTCATGCTCTATCATAATATGTTAATCATTCAAAGGTAAGCTAGAGCATGGCTAACTTGAGTTCCACACAAGAACTCCATCTTCATTTCTTCTTCTTAATCATATCATATTATTCTCTTAAAACTGATGATCTTGTGATGCCAATAGCAAAGATATACCATTATATTCATGGCATCCACACTTTAATCCAACATATGGACTTCAAGAAATACCTATGGAATATTCATTCATATAAAAACTATGAAAACATTAGTCCATAGAAAATTGTCATTAATTATCAAAAACACACTTAGGGGCAATGTACCCTTACAAATGCACCTCCTTCCTTCTTCTCGCCACGTTCCAATGTCGTCCTCCCGCAAGAACATCCTCGCCGTGAATGGCTTCGGGCGCGGCAACCTCACGGTGGTGGAGGCGTGGGCGCTGTACCGCGTGTGGTACCCTGTCCCGCTGGACATGCATCTGCCATGCAGCGGCGACTGGAGGATGGCTGTCAACAGGATCAGCGTCCCACCGCCGGGAAACGATCGTTGGAGGGATGCGATAAGGACCTAGCACCAAGGAGCGCGCCGATCCCACCTGGACCCCACCGGCAATGATGACAGGTGGGCGGACTTCTTCCAGGCACAGTACGACGCCGACATGAATAACACCGACAGCCTCGTCGGCCGGAGGAACATGTGGAACAAGGAGGGGTGATGCGTGTGGTTGGCACGTCCGTTGGGAACCCCAAGAGGAAGGTGTGATGCGCACAGCGGCAAGTTTCCCTCAGTAAGAAACCAAGGTTTAATCGGACCAGTAGGAGTCAAGAAGCACGTTGAAGGTTGATGGCGGCGAGATGTAGTGCGGCGCAACACCGGTGATTCCGGCGCCAACGTGGAACCTGCACAACACAACCAAAGTACTTTGCCCCAACGAAACGGTGAGGTTGTCAATCTCACCGGCTTGCTAGTAACAAAGAGTTAACCGTATTGTGTGGAAGATGATTGTTTGCGAGAAAACGAGTAGAACAAGTATTGCGGTAGATTGTATTTCGAGTAAAGAGAATTGGACCGGGGTCCACGAGTTCACTAGAGGTGTCTCTCCCATAAGACGAACGAGCATGTTGGGTGAACAAATTACGGTTGGGCAATTGACAAATAAAGAGAGCATGACCATGCACATACATATCATGATGAGTATAGTGAGATTTAATTGGGCATTACGACAAAGTACATAGACCGTCATCCAACCGCATCTATGCCTAAAAGTCCACCTTCGGAGTTATCATCCGAACCCCCTCCGAGTATTAAGTTGCTAACAACGAGACAATTGCATTAAGTATGGCGCGTAATGTAACTAGTGACTACATCCTTGAACATAGCACTAATGTTTTATCCCTAGTGGCAACGACACAACACAACCTTAGAACTTTACGTCCACTGTCCCGGTGTCAATGCGAGGCATGAACCCACTATCGAGCATAAATACTCCCTCTTGGAGTTACTAGCATCAACTTGGCCAGAGCATCTACTAAGAACGGAGAGCATGCAAGATCATAAACAACACATAGATATAACTCGATAATCAACATAACAAGTATTCTCTATTCATCGGATCCCAACAAACGCAACATATAGACTTACAGATAGATGATCTTGATCATGTTAGGCAGCTCACAAGATCCGACAATGATAGCACAATGGGGAGAAGACAACCATCTAGCTACTGCTATGGACCCATAGTCCAGGGGTAGACTACTCACACATCACACCGGAGGCGACCATGGCGGCGTAGAGTCCTCCGGGAGATGATTCCCCTCTCCGGCAGGGTGCCGGAGGCGATCTCCTGGATCCCCCGAGATGGGATCGGCGGCGGCGGCGTCTCTGGAAGGTTTTCCGTATCGTGGCTCTCGGTGCTGGGGGTTTCGTCACGGAGACTTTTTATAGGCGGAAGGGCAGGTCAAGAGGCGGCACGGGGGCCCCACACCACAGGGCCGCGCGGCCAAGGGGGGGGGCGCGCCGCCCTAGGGTGTGGCCCCTCCGTGGCCCCTCTTCGTCTCTCCTTCGGACTTCTGGAAGCTTCGTGAGAAAATAGGCCCCTGGGCTTTGATTTCGTCCAATTCCGAGAATATTTCCTTACTAGGATTTCTGAAACCAAAAACAGCAGAAAACAGCAACTGGCACTTCGGCATCTTTACTATTATATTGGAGTTGGTCGTACGTCATACAACGCGTTTGGTGAAGGAGATTAGGATCATCCGGACCGTTCAACATAATATCAACTCCTCCGCTCAATATCCATCCGTCAGATCCACCCCTTGCCGTGTTACGGTAGGATTGCTGGAATCACGTGAAAGTAAAACGACCAGATCTGAGAACCACCGCACAAACGGAATATTTGAGGAGTAGTTGATGGCAAATTAATTATCTTTCCAAAAATACTCTCCACATGCCACGCATTGCATGTCACCCTCCCTCCCTGCTCTCTCTATAGTAATTTCTCTGGTCATCTTCTCCCTTGTTTCTCCAATCGTCGGCGCGGCGGCGACAGGTACTAGGCTTGGATGCCTCGTCGGCGATAACGAGGGCCGGCGGCGGCGGCTCTCCGGCGAATAAGCAAGTCCGGGGCGGAGGGAACCAGGGGCGGCCGAGCGGGTGCAGCAGCTCACAGAGTCAGGGGCAGGTGTGGCGGCTCGCAGGCGCGGCGGCGGTGGGAAACCGGGGCAAGTGCTGCGGTGACGGCTCGTAGGCCGGCGCGGCGGCGAGAATCAGGAAGGGCGGATGCGGAAATCAGGTAGCCGGTCCATGTCCACTCCGAATTGGCCTCCTTCCCCATCCGATTTGGCCTCATTTATCCCGGCGGCAGAAATCAGGTAGCCGGTCCATGTCCACTCCGAATTGGCCTCCTTCCCCATCCGATTTGGCCTCATTTATCTCCAATTTTGCAAGGTGAGATGAACTGTGTTGCATATGCTCCTGTTTACTCCGATTTTGACCAGGGGATCTGCTGTTTATTCAACATGATTAGAGAAGAGCACATATAGCCTATGGGCCAATGTATCAAGGTGAGATAATTGCATAACTTATACATGAGAGATGTACATATATTATCATGAATTAGTAGTTATTACTTTAGGTGAATCATGTCTTGCCTTCTCCGATTCTAACCTGAATTAAGTGTGATATACGGGTCGCTGTCGCTGTCTCCCATTCCAGGACCGCCGCGCCGCCACCCCAATGCTCAAAGCTGCACCATCAAGATGACGTTGGCTGGCTCATCCGCTGCTACCACATCGGCATCGATACCTACTCCTTCCAATGGCCGCGATTTTCAGCCGCATTCTCTCTAATATATCCTACATATATTGTTTAGATTGATTCATGGGTTAATTCAATTCAATCATGTCTTGTTCTGTTCGTTTGCAGGCGATGAGGTGAGCCTGCCATTTGCTTCCTGCTTCCCTTCCATACACAAATAATTGAGATGGGATAACGTAGATCCAATTCAATATACAATAATTTTCAAGATATTTATGTCTGACCATATGGGACTGTGAAGACCCTAAAACAATTTTGCCTGCTGAGCTACTTGAAGACCAAAGCAATTACACATGGAACGTTTCGTATATGTACTTTACCTTGCCTAATTTCATTTGTTACAATAGACTGTACTGTACTAGAATTTCCATTTTATATCACATGGGTGGGGTTCTTTCAGCCATATCACGCCCTCTTAAGTGTGCCAGATGGCTGGCTACCGGAATAATGTAAATTTTGCCCTACCTTGAAGTTTATCCTGTATGTCGGTGATAACGTGCGTCGTCATCCTCTCCGGAGAATGGTGCATGAAGATATCTAAAAATCTTCATGCATCATCTGATTCAAATTTATGTTTGTTTATGTTTGCATACTTTATTTTTGAAACTCACTCAATCGGGTAGCGCATGTTAGCTAATACATCTGTTGTTCTTACATTTCTTGGAATTGCTTTGTTTTACTTGCCTTAGATCATTATTTATTATAGTACTTCTATAGTTACTTTGGTGCAGGGTCTATAACTTCCTTTATTTTTTCATCAATGCAACTATGAATTACCATTTGATGTGATGCTGACAAGTTATGACATAGCCTTAATAAATTAAGACTTTCCTTTAGAAATTCCCTGGCTCTATGGTGATTGATGAGGCCAAGGGTCTTAAAAATCCATCAATTCTATGTGAAACTGCTGCTTTGTTTCTAAAATGACTCACTTCTTAACCGGGGACTTGCATGGCTCTGATTACAACACTTATTCTGCATTTTCTTCAGGTACTGTATAGTGTCTTAAAGGCCATTTTACGATGACAAGGTGTCTACCACTAGAAGGCATTCCTATCCAGAACAAACTTTCTGAACTATGGGCATAGATGCCCTTCTACATGCTATCCGTTGTCGGGCCACTCGATGAGCTTCTTTCTATTTGCAAGGAAGCAGGTGATTTGCGAGCAAGTATGTACTCACTCCGGTCCTTTTTAATTGACACGGAGGTGTTCGCTGGCATGCATGCAATTAGCGTCTGTGCGCGTCAATTATTGCAGACCGGAGGTAGTACCTTCATAATATTATAGAGGGATCCATCTATAGCTCTAATCAGTTTTTAGAGTGACATTCTTTTTGTGCCTTCACAAACAAATTTAACTTCCACGTGCGAAAACTGCGTATTGTGTGCTTTGTAGGTGGTTAATGCCCCGAGCATAACTTCCCCTTGCACAAAACTGTGCTAGGGTGTGTGTCATTTTGTGCAGGATATAGAACTACCTTTGTTTTTTATAACATATTCTCTCTTAGGGGATCTTGCTTCCCAAACCTTCTTGAGCCCCCTATGTTTATTCTCTTATCTTCTTCTTTATTGATTTGTAGCAATATATTTTTATTTTTTTGCACAAACTGAGGACTAAATCCGTTTTATAATACAACTGAAAACAATCACATGGTTGCCAAGGATCTGATAGTGAATTGGTCAATACCTTTTTCTTATCTTTGTTGAGCTACTTTTATTATTACCAAATACCAACGCAACAGTTCCTTCAGTATCCAAGTACATAAGAATGAGAGGTGACCCATACCACCATTGCGCCATGCTTTCTTGAGTGTAGTATTAGTAAAGTTCAGAGTTTCCATTCTGGATAGTCTTAGAGGTTCCCTGTGTGAATGGCTTAATGGATTTTATGTGTGGATCGTGCTGGGGTTGCAGCAGAATCGAGGCAGCTTGTTTAAAGGAGGCTTGCGACGGTGAGACACCGATGAAGAAGTGTGCCCATGGCTTTTTTCCTAACTCGCCAAGATGGGGGTTTGGTTTTTGTTCATATTCTTTTTGAAGTCCACATCATCTACACCAGCCCCATGACGTGACAATCAAGCGACACAATTATTTCCAAATGCATGTTCCTATAGAGTATTTCTGATATTCAAGTGCATCATTGTATTTCTCATTATCCAAATACATGTTTGAGTGTAATATTTATTTATTTTCCAAATGCATGTTCTAACTCAAATAATTAATTTCGAGATACATCCCTCGCATTTTATCCAAATTTTGTAGCCTGCAGATCAATAATATTTGACTTGCTATCAAGTTTAAAGATTTTTGAAAAATACAGTGTGAAGTTTCGTACCTATTTTATCAATATGTCCGTTGCACCTAATACTCAGTTGCTTTATAGAAAGATAATGAAGTGAATAAGGAAAGGGCTGAGGAGCACAAGGAACAAACCTCAGTATAATATATAATGAAGACGAGATAGGAGGAGCAATGACATCCTCCAAGCTAACAAGGTAAGAGTTAAGACAACAACCTGAATTCGTAGCACCAGTAATTATATGAGCTGAATTTCTAGGACTAGCTTGATTGCAATTAAGATAAAATCATGCAGGTGCACCTTCATTTTGCTTTGAGTAAGTATATTTATATGTTTGTGAATGTGTATTTATTGTCATTTTCTCGATTACATGATAGCGTCAAGCATTCAATGGACTTTTCATGTTCTAAAGAAGCTCAATAATGGCATATATACTTGTATACCAAGCTAGAGCACATTTGAGGTCAGTGTTAATATTTTTGGATCTACAGAGAATGTGTGTACATATGGTATTGAGCTGGTTGTTCTTGTTCAGTTGGACAATCCGGTGGACAATGGCATGAGGAAGCCACATGATTTAGCGAAGCGTAACGGACGGACTCTCATCCTACCATCGTCACACAAGCTTGTACTACTACATCACATGGGCAATATATATGAAAACTATTACATGAGACAGTTTCCAAGTGAAATATTAATCAACAAGATGTAATTGTTCCTGGCAACGACAAATGGGAATACAGAGCAAGATCTGCTCACCGAATATAAGGGATTAACATGTTGCTTTCTTCTCAGAGAGAGATATTTTTGTAAAAAAAGATTGATAGAGCTAGGAACAATATAATCCAAGCCATCTCTTAGCCGCTTTGTGATGCTCCAAGCAACGCGCTTGATTGTGAAACTACTCGGAATCTTTGTCTATTGATCTTTTAAACATCTTCCATGTGTACTTTTAATCGTAACAACATTATTGCTCTTGGATGATGGTTAGAAACTGAAGAATATTTTTTTGGTACACAAACTCATCTATCATGCAATAGAGTTGAAGACAACACACTGGCTGTTGTACAAGAATAATTTTGAGAATATCAGTGACTAAA
Organism: Lolium rigidum; assembly: GCF_022539505.1. Lineage (NCBI taxonomy): Eukaryota > Viridiplantae > Streptophyta > Magnoliopsida > Poales > Poaceae > Lolium > Lolium rigidum. The sequence continues at coordinate 173,414,076 of NC_061512.1, read as the reverse complement.
TCTTAATCAATATTGTAGAAAATATTTAGTTATGTACTTCATTCTTATGCATTTGACATTGATTATCAAGATACTTCAAGCAAAGTGATATTTATTTTAGATTACTATGTATCTATCTCTTTTTATACATGTTTTTTATTCTTTCATTATGTTTACATATAGGACATTTGCATAGAACTATTTTTTTTTTTTGAGAAAACCGTAGCAACGCACGGGCATTCAACTAGTCTTGTTAATAGGTTAGTTCCAGAAAATGCACGAATATGACATAAAGTGTGCATAAAACATGTAGATAACATCAATAATGTGGCATGGAACATAAGAAATTATCGATACGTCGGAGACGTATCAGCATCCCCAAGCTTAGTTCTGCTCGTCCCGAGCAGGTAAAACGATAACACAGATAATTTCTAGAGTGACATGCCATCATAATCTTGATCATACTATTTGTAAAGCATATGTAGTGAATGCAGCGATCGAAACAATGTATATGACATGAGTAAACAAGTGAATCATATAGCAAAGACTTTTCATGAATAGCACTTCAAGACAAGCATCAATAAGTCTTGCATAAGAGTTAACTCATAAAGCAATAATTCAAAGTAAAGGCATTGAAACAACACAAAAGAAGATTAAGTTTCAGCGGTTGCTTTCAACTTGTAACATGTATATCTCATGGATATTGTCAACATAGAGTAATATAATAAGTGCAATAAGCAAATATGTAGGAATCAATGCACAGTTCACACAAGTGTTTGCTTCTTGAGGTGGAGAGAAATAGGTGAACTGACTCAACATTGAAAGTAAAAGAATGGTCCTCCATAGAGGAAAAGCATCGATTGCTATATTTGTGCTAGAGCTTTGATTTTGAAAACATGAAACAATTTTGTCAACGGTAGTAATAAAGCATATGCATCATGTAAATTATATCTTATAAGTTGCAAGCCTCATGCATAGTGTACTAATAGTGCCCGCACCTTGTCCTAATTAGCTTGGACTACCGGATCATCACAATGCATTGTTTTTACCAAGTGTCACAAAGGGGTACCTCTATGCCGCCTGTACAAAGGTCTAAGGAGAAAGCTCGCATTGGATTTCTCGCTATTGATTATTCTTCAACTTAGACATCCATACCGGGACAACATAGACAACAGATAATGGACTCCTCTTTTATGCATAAGCATATAACAACAATTAATAATTTTCTCATTTGAGATTTGAGTATTGTTGTCCAAAACTGAAACTTCCACCATGGAGCATGGCTTTAGTTAGCGGCCCAATGTTCTTCTCTAACATATGCATGCTTAACCATATGGTGGTAGATCTCTCTTACTTCAGACAAGACGGACATGCATAGCAACTCACATGAAATTCAACAATGACTAGTTGATGGCGTCCCCAGTGAACATGGTTATCGCACAACAAGCAACTTAATAAGAGATAAAGTGCATAATTACATATTCAATACCACAATAGTTTTTAAGCTATTTGTCCCATGAGCTATATATTGCAAAGGTGAATGATGGAATTTTAAAGGTAGCACTCAAGCAATTTACTTTGGAATGGCGGAAAATACCATGTAGTAGGTAGGTATGGTGGACACAAATGGCATAGTGGTTGGCTCAAGTATTTTGGATGCATGAGAAGTATTCCCTCTCGATACAAGGTTTAGGCTAGCAAGGCTTATTTGAAACAAACACAAGGATGAACCGGTGCAGCAAAACTCACATAAAAGACATATTGAAAACATTATAAGACTCTACACCGTCTTCCTTGTTGTTCAAACTCAAAACTAGAAATTATCTAGACCTTAGAGAAACCAAATATGCAAACCAAATTTTAGCATGCTCTATGTATTTCTTCATTAATGGGTGCAAAGCATATGATGCAAGAGCTTAATCATGAGCACAACAATTGCCAAGTATCACATTACCCAAGACATTTATAGCAATTACTACATGTATCATTTTCCAATTCCAACCATATAACAATTTAACGAAGGAGAAACTTCGCCATGAATACTATGAGTAGAAACCAAGGACATACTTGTCCATATGCTACAGCGGAGCGTGTCTCTCTCCCATAAAGTGAATGCTAGATCCATTTTATTCAAACAAAACAAAAACAAAAACAAACCGACACTCCAAGAAAAAGCACATAAGATGTGATGGAATAAAAATATAGTTTCAGGGGAGGAACCTGATAATGTTGTCGATGAAGAAGGGGATGCCTTGGGCATCCCCAAGCTTAGACGCTTGAGTCTTCTTGATGTATGCAGGGGTGAACCACCGGGTGCATCCCCAAGCTTAGAGCTTTCACTCTCCTTGATCATGTTGCATCATACTCCTCTCTTGATCCTTGAAAACTTCCTCCACACCAAACTCGAAACAACTCATTAGAGGGTTAGTGCACAATATAAATTGACATATTCAGAGGTGACACAATCATTCTTAACACTTCTGGACATTGCATAATGCTACTGGACATTAATGGATCAAAGAAATTCATCCAACATAGCGAAAGAGGCAATGCGAAATAAAAGGCAGAATCTGTCAAAACAGAACAGTTCGTATTGACGAATTTTAAAATGGTACCAGACTTGCTCAAATGAAAATGCTCAAATTGAATGAAAGTTGCGTACATATCTGAGGATCATGCACGTAAATTGGCTTAATTTTCTGAGCTACCTACAGGGAGGTGGACTCAGATTCGTGACAGCAAAGAAATCTGGAACTGTGCAGTAATCCAAATCTAGTACTTACTTTTCTATCAACGGCTTAACTTGGCACAACAAAACACAAAACTAAGATAAGGAGAGGTTGCTACAGTAGTAAACAACTTCCAAGACACAAAATAAAAACAAAGTACTGTAGGTAAAAACATGGGTTGTCTCCCATAAGCGCTTTTCTTTAACGCCTTTCAGCTAGGCGCAGAAAGTGTGTATCAAGTATTATCAAGAGACGAAGTGTCAACATCATAATTTGTTCTCATAATGGAATCAAAAGGTACCTTCATTCTCTTTCTAGGGAAGTGTTCCATACCTTTCTTGAGAGGAAATTGATATTTTATATTACCTTCCTTCATATCAATAACAGCACCAACGAGTTCGAAGAAAAGGTCTTCCCAATATAATGGGACAAGATGCATTGCATTCAATATCCAAGACAACAAAATCAACGGGAACAAGGTTATTGTTAACGGTAATGCGAACATTATCAACTTTCCCCAAAGGTTTCTTTGTAGAATGATCAGCAAGATTAACATCCAAATAACAATTTTTCAGCGGTGGCAAGTCAAGCATATTATAAATTTTCTTAGGCATAACGAAATACTTGCACCAAGATCACATAAAGCATTACAATCAAAATCTTTAACCTTCATCTTAATGATGGGCTCCCAACCATCCTCTAGCTTTTTAGGAATAGAGGCTTCGCGATCTAGTTTCTCTTCTCTAGCTTTTATAAGAGCATTTGTAATATGATGTGTAAAAGCCAAATTTATAGCACTAGCATTAGGACTTTTAGCAAGTTTTTGCAAGAACTTTATAACTTCAGAGATGTGGCAATCATCAAAATTCAAACCATTATAATCTAAAGCAATGGGATCATCATCCCCAATGTTGGAAAAAATTTCAGCGGCTTTATCAAAGGCGGTTTCGAGCGGTTTTAGCGATTTCGAGCAGTTTTCGCGCTTTGCATTAGAAGTGGAAACATTGCTAACACCAATTCTTTTATTAGTATGAGTAGGAGGTGTAGCAACATGTGTAGCATTAGCATTACTAGTGGTGGTAATAGTCCAAACTTTAGCTATATTCTTCTCTTTAGCTAGTTTTTCATTTTCTTCTCTATCCCACCTAGCACGCAGTTCAGCCATTAATCTTATATTCTCATTAATTCTAACTTGAATGGAATTTGCTGTAGTAGTAATTTTATTATGATGATTCTCATTAGGCAAAACTTTTGATTTCAAAAGATCAACATCAGCAGCAAGACTATCGACTTTAGAAGCAAGTATATCAATTTTCCCAAGCTTTTCTTCAACGGATTTGTTAAAAGCAGTTTGTGTACTAATAAATTCTTTAAGCATGGCTTCAAGTCCAGGGGTAAATTCCTATTATTGTTGTAAGAATTACCATAAGAATTACCATAGCCGTTGCCATTATTATAAGGATATGGTCTATAGTTGTTACTAGAATTGTTCCGGTAAGCATTGTTGTTGAAATTATTATTTTTAATGAAGTTTACATCAACATGTTCTTCTTGTGCAACCAATGAAGCTAACGGAACATTATTAGGATCAATATTAGTCCTATCATTCACAAGCATAGACATAATAGCATCAATCTTATCACTCAAAGAAGAGGTTTCTTCGATAGAATTTACCTTCTTACCTTGTGGAGCTCTTTCCGTGTGCCATTCAGAGTAATTGATCATCATATTATCAAGAAGCTTTGTTGCTTCACCAAGAGTGATGGACATAAAGGTACCTCCAGCAGCTGAATCCAATAAATTCCGCGAAGAAAAATTTAGTCCTGCATAGAAGGTTTGGATGATCATCCAAGTAGTCGAGTCCATGGGTTGGGCAATTTTTAACCAAAGATTTCATTCTTTCCCAAGCTTGAGCAACATGTTCAGTATCTAATTGTTTAAAATTCATTATGCTACTCCTCAAAGATATAATTTTAGCAGGGGATAATATCTACCAATAAAAGCATCCTTGCATTTAGTCCATGAATCAATACTATTCTTAGGCAGAGATAGCAACCAATCTTTAGCTCTTCCTCTTAATGAGAAAGGGAACAATTTTAGTTTAATAATATCACCATCTACATCTTTATATTTTTGCATTTCACATAGTTCAACAAAATTATTAAGATGGGCAGCAGCATCATCGGAACTAACACCGAGAAAATTGCTCTCGCATAACAAGATTCGAGTAAAGCGGGTTTAATTTCAAAGAATTCTGTCTGTAGTAGCGAGGTGGAGCAATAGGTGTGCATAAGAAATCATTATTATTTGTGGTTGTGAAGTCACACAACTTAGTGTTTTCAGCGTTGGCCATTTTAGCAACAGTAAATAAAGCAAACTAGATAAAGTAAATGCAAGTAAACTAATTTTTTTTGTGTTTTAGATATAGCAAACAAGATAGCAAATAAAGTAAAACTAGCAACTAATTTTTTTGTATTTTGATTTAGTGCAGCAAACAAAGTAGTAAATAAAACTAAGCAAGACAAAAACAAAGTAAAGAGATTGAGAAGTGGAGACTCCCCTTGCAGCGTGTCTTGATCTCCCCGGCAACGGCGCCAGAAATTTAGCTTGATGCGTGTGGTTGGCACGTCCGTTGGGAACCCCAAGAGGAAGGTGTGATGCGCACAGCGGCAAGTTTCCCTCAGTAAGAAACCAAGGTTTAATCGGACCAGTAGGAGTCAAGAAGCACGTTGAAGGTTGATGGCGGCGAGATGTAGTGCGGCGCAACACCGGTGATTCCGGCGCCAACGTGGAACCTGCACAACACAACCAAAGTACTTTGCCCCAACGAAACGGTGAGGTTGTCAATCTCACCGACTTCTCTGTAACAAAGAGTTAACCGTATTGTGTGGAAGATGATTGTTTGCAGAAAACGGTAGAACAAGTATTGCAGTAGATTGTATTTCAGTAAAGAGAATTGGACCGGGGTCCACGAGTTCACTAGAGGTGTCTCTCCCATAAGACGAACAGCATGTTGGGTGAACAAATTACAGTTGGGCAATTGACAAATAAAGAGAGCATGACCATGCACATACATATCATGATGAGTATAGTGAGATTTAATTGGGCATTACGACAAAGTACATAGACCGTCATCCAAGCTGCATCTATGCCTAAAAAGTCCACCTTCGAGTTATCATCCGAACCCCCTCCGGTATTAAGTTGCTAACAACGAGACAATTGCATTAAGTATGGCGCGTAATGTAACTAGTGACTACATCCTTGAACATAGCACTAATGTTTTATCCCTAGTGGCAACAGCACAACACAACCTTAGAACTTTTCATCACTGTCCCAGGTGTCAATGCAGGCATGAACCCACTATCGAGCATAAATACTCCCTCTTGGAGTTACTAGCATCAACTTGGCCAGAGCATCTACTAATAACGGAGAGCATGCAAGATCATAAACAACACATAGATATAACTTCGATAATCAACATAACAAGTATTCTCTATTCATCGGATCCCAACAAACGCAACATATAGAATTACAGATAGATGATCTTGATCATGTTAGGCAGCTCACAAGATCCGACAATGATAGCACAATGGGGAGAAGACAACCATCTAGCTGCTGCTATGGACCCATAGTCCGGGGGTAGACTACTCACACATCACACCGGAGGCGACCATGGCGGCGTAGAGTCCTCCGGGAGATGATTCCCCTCTCCGGCAGGGGTGCGGAGGCGATCTCCTGGATCCCCGAGATGGGATCGGCGGCGGCGGCGTCTGCGGAAGGTTTTCCGTATCGTGGCTCTCGGTGCTGGGGGTTTCGTCACGGAGACTTTTTATAGGCGGAAGGGCAGGTCAAGAGGCGGCACGGGGGCCCCACACCACGGGGCCGCGCGGCCAAGGGGGCCGCGCCGCCCTAGGGTGTGGCCCCTCCGTGGCCCCTCTTCGTCTCTCCTTCGGACTTCGGAAGCTTCGTGAGAAAATAGGCCCCTGGGCTTTGATTTCGTCCAATTCCGAGAATATTTCCTTACTAGGATTTCGAAACCAAAAACAGCAGAAAACGACAGTCGGCACTTCGGCATCTTGTTAATAGGTTAGTTCCAGAAAATGCACGAATATGACATAAAGTGTGCATAAAACATGTAGATAACATCAATAATGTGGCATGGAACATAAGAAATTATCGATACGTCGGAGACGTATCAAGGGGCGTGTCCTTTTCTGGGGCGTTCCTGGGCGCACCCTCTCGGCCGTCGTCGATGTCATCCACATCGGCGCCGCATGGTTGGAGATGCCACCTTCTCCGGCGCCATCTCCTCGCAGCTTCAGCGCGCTGGAAACCGAGGAATACGTACTCGTCCTACTCGAACTCTACTTCTTAGGGCCATCGTGATCGACGCCTTCCTCGCACCGCGCCATGCCGTACAACGTGCCGAAGCGCGAGGTGAAGGAGGAGCCCGAGTACGCGACACCTCCCGCTCAGTTGCGCGATGGTAGCAGCATTAGCATCACCATCCGCGAACCAGTGTGGCAACAGCAGAGGCGCGCTGGCGGCGCCCTCCTCGTTCGGAAGCCGGAGGTGAAGGAAGAGCAGGACGACAAGGAAGCCGCAAAGGCCACGCAGATGGCAGAGTACGAGCGGCGGCAGCGCCTCATTGCCAACAGCGACGACCTCGAGGACTGCCTAGGGTTGCACGCGGCGTACATGGTGTCCTTGAACGACAAGGACGCCTGGAGGGGCGACATCGACGGGGCGTCTCCATGTCCATCCGCACCGCTGGGATGCCGCTCGTCGACCTCACCAACGACGACGAAGCTGGGCCCATCGGCGGGGTGAAGGACGAGCCCGGCGATGAGCCCGGCGAGCACGGCTAGCAGGACGTTATCGATGACGGCATATACAGCTTCCGCCAGTACTACCACCCCTCTGGCCACCGTTAGTACGACTAGATTAGGGTTTAGGTTTAAATTTCATCGAATTTAGTTCAAATCTATGTAATATATAGCAAGTTTGAATGAATTTAACTTTTTCGATTAAATTTAAAAAAAAATCAATTTATGTTTGCGGGACGCGCTAGGGAGCAACGTCCCCAAACGCTAAATTTGGGGCCGTTCGGGAGCGCTTCGGGGAACACGGCTGGAGATGCTCTTAGGGCATGCCCAATGCACTGCCCTAGAGGTACTGCCTCACACCTTTAGCTAGGTTCGGGTGGTCCAAAGTAGGTTCGGATAAGGAGGCATCCTCCTCTTCAGGGAGTGTGATCTTAAGCCTTAAAATCATGCTTTTTGGAGAGAGAAAGAGATATATAGTGTCATATTTGTGGGGTCCCTTCTCTTTTTATTAAACTAAAGTTGTAGCTTCCATTGGAGAGATACAATTCACCATATTGCTTTTGACAACTTTTTTACATGGAGCAATTAATTGTGTATGCCACCATTGTTCATGCCCTCACTTATGGCAAGATTTTTGTCAATGCAGTATATGCCCCACCCCACTTGTCATTGACTCGGAAAGTGCGGCAAGATCTTCTCGAAGTGTGAAATTTGGCAAACCTAGTATGCAAACTACACAAGTCCTTGGTTCATAATTTTTTTGCAAAAATCAGGCCAACCCAACGCCAGAGAATCTTTCAGCCAACTATGTAGTTAGTCAAAAAAAAATTGTTAGTCAATGCTTGTGGGTGACTGTTCGTCGGAAAAAAAAATACGGAGTACTAGTAGTATTTGGGGATTGCGATTGGATGAACTGGCCATGAAAAAGGACGGGCTCTCCGGAACTTCGCGTGGTCTCGCTCGTGCTCCAATTGGCTTCATCCCTTCCCCATCCCAAATCAATCACCGCAAACCGAACCAAAGAATCGCCGGAGCGGCTGTTCTTCGCTTCTTCCTCTGCCGGTCCGTCCATTCCGGAGCCAATCGCCACATCACTCGAGCCCCAGTTCGTCCATTTCCTTCCTCCGAGGTTTGTTAGATCTTGTTCCAGGGCGTGACGAGCGGGCTTTGTTTTTGCCTTCCAATGGGAAGCAGTAACCAAGACCCGGGGGTGAGCCTCCGGACGGCTGGCTGGCTGCACAGACCTGTCGATAGCCTCATGCAGATCCCGGATAAGATTCAGAACTCTCTCAAGGTTGGTTGCTTCTTGATCAGGTAAAGAATTTCCTTTTCTCGCGCGATCGACATTATTCGCGCAAATGTAAGTAACTTTTGCCAGTTTGGGTCTTGTAATAGCTGCATTTGGGGCGTTTCTTGAAGACGGGCGGCGGTGGTGATGTCAAGGCTCAAATGTCGTCAGAGAAGGTCAGGGGATTATGTAGTGCTGCTGCTGCAGATGTTAGATTGGAGAAGCAGCTCCAGGCTTGGAGAAATGACCCTATTTGGACTGATCATCCTCCAGAAATCAAGGTAAATGAGTTGTAATAGGAGGATTACATGCCTCGGCTAGGGATGCTTGCGAGTTAATAAATGGTCTTTTATCCGAAAAGACAAATTGTGTTGGGACATCAGACGAGTTAAATTTCTTATTGGAACATTCCTTAGTTTGATGTGCCAGTAGATCATAATAAGTTCAAGATTGTTTAATTATTTTGATATCCCCTGATATTACAGTAGCAAATCTTCACAATTACAGGTCACTGTGCCACAAGGCTCTCTCTGCAATCTTAATTTGAGATTTGAGGCAGGATTACCACCGGATGCAGTTTACAACATTATAATTGATCCTGAGAACAAAAGAGTGTTCAAAAATATTAAGGTATGTACAGATCTTTTCTTATTCAGAATTGCCAAGCTTGTGTTTGTCAAGTGAACTATCTGATACTTCAACCCTGTTTTTAATTGTTATCTAATATGGACATATTGAAATTTTTGTATCACTTAGAATCGAGTTTCCATGAATAATGGAAACAATTTATTGTGTCCGATTTCAGTTTATTAATGGTTCTTCTAGTTATAAGTGCAAGTCACTCTGTCATTGTCTGCTGTATGTGATTGTCCATAGCAAATTAGGTCTCTGATGTAATCCATTTATTTGTAGCGTAGTCATTACTCCCCCAAAAATGCTGGACTATGTTTACTTCTCGTACTATTCTTGGAGGTCCATTAACTAGCTCAAGATCTAATTTAAGCTGTTGATCAGAACTCAGAATAGTGGTGCAAATGTACCCCCAAGTCTATTCTTTTGTCAAATGACAATATGATATTTGATGTGTCCTGTGTTTTCTTTATAGTTTGGATGGAATATCTAGTCCAGTCCTTGAATAGTATAACAGAAAATTGATGTCCCATACAGCATGTGTGTGTATGTGTTTCCAAATTTGGTTGCTTCTGCTAGCTAAAACGACCCGAGGAATTGCTGTTACGGTGAAATGAAACCGAGTTATCTTACCCAGGAGCATCAAACTCATGCACATGATATTGTTCTAATTTTTAGGAAGTGGTATCAAGGAAGGTCTTGCTTGATGAAGGATCAAGGCAGGTCGTTGAAGTGGAGCAGGCAGCCATATGGAAATTCCTCTGGTGGTCTGGCATCTTGTCAGTTCATGTTTTTGTGGATCAGAACAGAAGAAATCACACTGTATAACCATGGAACTTCTCCACTAGCCTTTGGTCAACACATGTTGTATGTTGCCTGATATCATAATGTGTGGTTTCGTGCTTAATACATTGCAGGTTAAGTTCAAACAAGGAAGAAGTGGTTTTATGAAGAAATTTGAGGGTTGCTGGAAAATAGAGCCCCTATTTGTTGACAAGGAAGCATGCCTTCCTCTTGATCCAAATACTCTGGAAGAATATGATTCTTGTACTGCTGGCAGAGGAAGAGTTGGATCTGCCATCACCTTGGATCAGCTTATTGAACCTGCTATCTTACCTCCACAGCCCATTGCATGGTATGTGAGAGGAATTACCGCGAAGACAACGGAGATGCTGGTCAATGACCTGATAGCGGAAACCGCTCGGCTTCGGGGTGTGGCAAGCAACGTTGATAACAAGCACTATACTGAAGAAAACTGTGATATTAGTAGTGACCTCCTAACAGAACAGAGTAGCGATATTAAGGAACGGTGGCAGCAGAGAAGATCTGGACGACATGGAAATTCTCTTAGATCGGCAAGACAAGAAGTATAAACTGTGAAGCCTGGATGGAGTCATTGTTTACAACCAAGTTAGTGTGTACTTACAATTTCGTTGTTGATAGTGTAGTGTTTGTTGAGTTTTGGATTATTAACAGTGGTATATGCAATATTACTAATAACATCATGTTCCCCGTTTTGTCATTTGTGATGTGGTCTACGATAGTTGTTGCTTGTTGAACTATAACTGTCTCAGCGATTATGTGAATAAAATTCCACTTGTCAGAAGCTATCCTGCTATAGGCTTGCTTGCTCTGCAGTTTATTCTGAACTTCCCGGGCAACTGAATCTCGCGACTGATCTGTCTGGCAAACAAATTTAGAATGATGTTATGTGAACTATTGTGAATTAGTTATATGAAAATTGAAGCCAACTAGATGAAGCAGATGCCAAGTTCTGAACCTGGCCCAAACTTGAAACTTGTGGGTGAGTGAGTTAAGCAAGCAAGCAACCGGTACATCCATCCATCCTTCTTTCTCCAGAGCTGCAAGCCAAGAAAAGCCTCCAATTCCTTTCTTTCCTTGACACGCTCAAGGCAACACAGCCCTATGAAACTGCCACCCTACGCTGATCCGATGCTAACACCTAGTATAACCATTGCCTCCCATCCAGCCCATTGATCGACCTCCGCGCGGCAGCCATGTCCGGCCAACAACAGCCGTCGTCGGTGCCGCCGGTGCCGCCACAGCCGTTCCGGTTCTGGCTTCCTTACAGAAGCAATGTGGGGTCGTGGCGCCAGCAGCCGCGGCCAATGCCAGCCTCGACTCGACCTCAGCCACCAGGCCCACCGCCACCCCCACCAGCTCCGGCGGAGACTGCGCCGCGAGCTCCGCTAACTCGCGACGCGGAGGAAGACATTCCCATCCAGGCTGACTCGTCCGATGAATCGGGCACGATTGCTGTCGAAGCCTTAGACTCGCTGCGGTCGCGGGGAGCCAGGACGGCGGTGGCTGACCTGGAGCTGACGCTCTCAAGGTCGCCGCCCCCGGCCACGGGCACGAGCGGGGACGGTGGGCGCGGGGGCGACGACGCCAAGATCACCATCTCCGGCTTCCCGAGGGCGCGCCTCTTCGACGGTGCACGCGCGCCGTACCGGCGGGAGATCGAGGACGGGCTCAAGAGCCTCGCCGGCCGCGAGACGCCGCCGGCGCCAAGGCCGCCCGACCAGGGGTACCGCGTCATCACGCTGGCCGGCCACAACGTCGGCGCGAGCATGGTCCTCGGGGACGGGCCCAGCGGCGCGCCACCTCCGCCGAGGACCGCCAACGAGCCGGAGGGGTCCTCCGCGAGGCCATCGTCGTCGGTGGCCGCGAACGTGAACAGCAACGTGCAGGGCGTGAACAACTCGACGATGGAGGAGAGCACGTGCAGCTCCGGCGACCCCGGGGTGCGCGTGGACATCAAGAACGCGCACGAGAAGCCGGTGGTGGTGGCGCCAAGCAAGGAGCCGCAGGAGAAGCCGAAGGAGCCGGCGAGAACTGTGCCGCCGCAAGGCAGCAAGTGGCAGCGGGGCGGCCCCGGCGCCGCCGAGGAGGAAGCGGTGCCTTCGCGCTCTGATGATCGAGGAGCGGAAGCCGAAGCCGATCGCCTGCCGGTTCCAGTGCGTGGCGGATCATGCGGCGGCCGCGAACGACCCCGGCAGCAAGAGCGCGGAAGAAGGCGCGAAAGAGAGCACGAGGTGAAGTCGAAAGCGTGCGCGCGCGCGCGTACTGAAATTGGAAGCTGTGGCAGTTTTTGCGCAAAAGTAGGAAATCAAAAACGTCTACCACCGTGTGCGAACGAGAGAAAGCCAGGAGGGATTCCCTTCCGCTTCTACTCCGTAGTAATGACCGTGCGTCGGCTGCTCCCGTTTTCCTGTACCGGGGCATGTGCTGGCGTCCCGGGCGAGAAGGGCGTGGGCATGCTTTGCCGATTGCACGACACAAAAGAGGAGGAATTAATGACGAGCGGTCCACTTGATTCCAGCGCTTTGCTCCCTTCCTCGCCTTCTCACATACGCGCGCTTCACTTGTGTGATTCTAATCACGTCCGCCATCACTGCCCACACGCGCGCATTGCATGCTCACCTGCAAAACCAAATGCACTACATTTATTTAAACTTGGACGCGACTAGCGAGCCCCCGGGGGCCTGGTAGGCCGATCCAGCCCCCGTTTCCATTTAAGGAAAGATTCCCCCGGGACCATCTTCCCACGTCCAAAAAAGGAAAGGAGGCAATTAATGAGCGGGAAACGTGTCTCCCGAGCGGGAATTTCGGGCCCAGATAGCCCCGGACCAAATACAAAGGACCGACCAGCCCTGAGATCCAAGACAAAAAACAAGTCTTTTTGTCCACCACGGTCTCTTCCTCCTCCCTTCCTCCTTCTTCCTCCTTCGTTGGCCCCCAGATCTGTCTTCCTCCCTGCAAATCTCCAGGAAAACTTCCTGAATCAGGCAAATCAAAGCATCTGAAGCTTCAAATTCGTGCATCCTCCAGATCAAGAAGGTACTTTCTTAAACATAAATCACCAGCCTCGCTTCCTACAGCTTTCGAGCATCCTCCAGATCTGTGGAATCCCAGGAGCAAAAATCTAGGGGATTTCCAGTAGCAAAAATCCCAGGAGCCTACCCCCTATCTCTCTACCCCCCCCCTGTGCAGATAAAATGGAACTCCTTTTGTATGTTGAAAAAAGAACTAAGTAGATTGCAAAAAGAAGTAGAGAAAATCTACACATGCCTGTGAGAACATAGTTGATGTGCATAGTTGTAAAAGCATCATAGTAACGAGTGCAAGTAGAAAAAGGTTGCAAGTTTGAACTCCCCCAAGTTGCAACATATATGCAGTTGGATGATAATATGTACTACCTCTGGTCGCAAAAGATTGAGGCACCAAACCAACTAATCATGTGCATGCGCTGGCCTCCCTCCGCGTCGATTAAATCCGACCGGAGGGAGTAGTAGTTTGCATTTACTAGAAACTAGCCTAAGATCAAGCATTGTAGAAGATGTTCCTGGAGACATCTTTTTCCAACTCAATCTCAAACAAAAAAGGACTTGACTTGCAAAAAGTAGCTAGCTTGACTTTGCAAAATCTGAGCACTGATAGTTATCTGCATCTGTCTTATCTAACTTTGGGTGTCGAAGTAGGAACCTTTCTCTTAGCTTCTTTGCTCATCCTGCCACCATAGTTATCTGCATCATGACAGAAGAAAAAATTCAATATAGTTGCTAGTAATCTGAATGTTGTCACAAATGAGACATTTGTATCCAAATTACTTCTATATCTAGCATGGAATTCTATTTGTTAAAAAACTGAAAAGCTAACTTAGATTGTCATTCCGCGTGATGTCCGGCTTGGATCTTAATGCTACACCTACGAGAAGATGTTGAAATGGACGATGTGGAACCGCTATTTTGCACTCAAGGCTGTCCCGGAGACCGAGTTGTAGGCAAATCTCGGGACCCGGATTCGATGTCCATGAAGCTGTGGTTGCTAATTCTGATAGATATAGTGGCGAGGGACATGAACACAACGGGAGCAAGCGAGCAATCGCTGGAAACCAAAGCTTCCCTACAACAACTTTTCCTACGGATACCACCACCAACCCCGATTTTCTTTGAAGGTGGAAGTGATGGAGAAGCGGTTGGAATCACCGAAGAAATTTTGTCCAGTCCTCAAGAACCTTTTCTTGGTATGCGATTTGATACCCTAGGCGATGCAAGAGCTCACTACAATGCTTATGCTTGCAAAATTGGGATTCTCTATCAAGAATAATACATCAAAAAAGAAAGCACATACAAATGAACTTGAGAAGCGAGCAGTTCGTGTGCAACAAGTATCGCGCACCAAAAACTGAGGAACAAATGGAGCAAGAAAGAATGGCCTTTATCGAAGATGTTAGCCCTGTTGAGCTTGATGATGATAATGATGAGGAACAGGAAGGCTGGACCATCAAAAAAGAAAAAAACCGCCTGACAAGTTTGGGGTTAAGCGAAAGAGAGAAACCATCAAGCAGACAAAGTGTCGAGCAAGAATGTTTGTGAAATTGATTAATAACAAGTGGGAGGTGACTTATTTTATTGCAGAGCATAACCATCCAATGATTGTGAAACCATCTTTGATAAAATACTTGAGATCTCACAGAGGAATTCCAAGAGATGAGAAAGAATTTCTAAGATGCCTTCACAACTGCAACTTGGACATAGGTTTGTATGCCAACCTCTATGCCTTCACTGAGCTTATAGTTTGTAGTAATATATGCTACTAAGTAGTACATCAACATGAGGAAGAAACCAAAAAAAAGTTCACATGTGGAATGCAAATTAGGAAATAGTAGTGTGCAATTTACTTGTGCAGTGTATGCAACTGGGAAAATTATATGAACATGTGATCTAAAAAGAAGAACCAAATGTGGTGAGTACAGTGCGCCACTTAGCCAAAAAATATGTCGGTAGTGTGTGATTTAGTTTAGCATCAGTTTATAACTTGGTAGAGTTGAAGTTATGAAAATAAGGGACAATGTAGGTTAAAAAGGTACGCAATAAAATTGAAGAAATATGTATCTTGAGCATCAACATAATTAACTTGCAAAAACCTTTAATATAACACTTGCAAAAAAACATTTACAGGGCGCATGATGGAGGTGATGTCTGAATTTTATGGTGAAGATTGCATTGTACCCTATGGCCCGAGAACAATATCAAACTTGAGGTCATCATTCAGAAGCGAGAACAAAGGGCTAGACATAAGTGACACACTTGAGTATTTCAAAGAGTTGCAGCAAAAAGACCCAGAATTCTTCTACGAATTCTCCTTCGATTCAGAAAACAGAGTTGAACACATTTTTTGGGTTGACAGTTTGGCGAGAAAAGCATATGCAGAAGCATACCATGATTGCATCTCGTTCGACACTACTTTACGTACAAATATCTTTAGCATGCCGTTTGCACCATTCATTGGTATAAATAGACATGGTCAGTCATTTATGTTGGGTTGTGGTTTCCTAAGAGATGAAAAGGAAGAAAGTTTTGAATGGTTGTTCCGCGTCTTCTTGAAAGCAATGAAAGGGAAGCAACCAACAAACATAATTACAGACCAAGATTGGGCTATGAGGAATGCAATAGCTGCTATTTTTCCATTATGTTGCCATCGAAACTGCAGATGGCACATAATGAAAAAAGCTAATGAGAAACTTGGATCATTCCTAGGACGACGTCCAGGCATGGCTGAAGATTTCAATGAATGTGTTGACGAGAGTATGACTGTAGAAGAGTTTGAAGCAAAGCTGGGCGAGTTGATTCAGAAATGGGACTTGGCGCGAACGAAACATTCATTTGGTTGAAGGGTCATGCTCATACATGGGTTCCATGTTACTTCGAGGATCGCTTCTTCCCCTTCTTGCGATCAACTCAAAGAAGCGAGGGATTCAACGCTGTTTTAAAGCGGTGCATTAATCCAGGAAATTCAATCAAGCACTTTGTGAGGCGGTATGAGAAACTTCGGGCCAAAATATTGGGCAAGGAGGGCAACAATGATTACGGGACAGATGAGCTTGAGGTTCAGCCAAGAACAACTTTCCCGATAGAAAGGCATGCGATGGCGGTTTATACAAGGGACATCTTCCACGGGTTCATCTTTGGAGTTTGGACTTATTGGTCGATACGATGTGCAAGTGATAGGAACAAACATGTTCGAATTAATTCCTAACAACCTCAGATGCTACCCTTATGGGTCCGAAACTACTATGTAAATGGTAGTGGTGGTGCCTACAACTGTGATTGCTGCAAGTATCAGCGCGATGGTATTCTTTGCTGCCACGTGCTAAAAGTGTTCACGCATGTAGGAATTAATGCGATACCGGAGAGGTTCATCATGCGCAGATGGACTCGGCAAGCGGTAGAGTATGTGCCTATGCATGTCGGGCCGATACAAGATGATGTGATGCCCGAACAGTCACGTCGGAAGGTGCGGTTTGCAAACTTGTCGACATCGTTTGTGCAAATGGCTAAATTAGGTAGTGAGTCGGATCAAGCGGAAGCTATTGCTCGCGAGCACATAAAAGAGATGAGAGCTGAGTTTGTCCAACTACAAAAGGTTCGAAAGAAGAAGAATGCCCAGCAACCAAGCACTAGTGCGCCACATCCAAACGCAGCTCATAATGCTCGGCAACAAACAGCAGCCCCAAATGCCCCGCAGCAAACAGCAACTCCAAGCATGAGCAGGCAAAGAGCAGCTCCTAACGCTCCGCAACAAACAGCAGCCCCAAATGCCCCGCAACAAACAGCAACTCCGAGCATGCGCCGGCAACGAACAGGTCCTAATGCTCCGCAACAAACGAGAAGACCCCAATGTCACACAGCAAACGAGCAACTCCAAGCATGCATCGGCAAAGAGCGGCTCCTAATGCTCTGCAGCAAACAGCAAGTGCAAGCATGACTCAGCGAAACCTAGTTCCTAATTTGCCACAGGAAAGAGCAGTGCGTACTGTGCATTGCCCGTCAACTTCTGCTCCTAATGTGTGTCAGTCAGGAAATGCAGGAGCTTCCCAGAAAGGACCACAGCTGCACCATCCACACGGGCATCACACCACTGCAAACATTGCTGGTACCCATGGGTGGACATCTTCAGGTTACGCACATTTTTCGGCACAACAACCAACATCAAGCACCCATAATCGAGTCAACATCAATGAAGTCGACCATGCTGTGCCTCAACGTCCATTACGTGCGAAGAAATCGTGTTCTACAAACCAAACGTTGTACGTGCGGCGAGGCTAGTGATTTGAGTGAACCTAGAGAAGGTATGGTTGTCCTAAACCCTCCCAGGTCTAATACTAAAGGGCGGAAAAAAGGAAGAATCCCATCAGGTATTGAGTTGGTTGCTAAGAAGACCACCTTGTGTGGTACATGTGGTTTGCCAGGTCACAATGCAGCGACATGTAAAGCTGGTCTAGGACATAATAAGGGGAACTGAGGGGACAGGACAATCGGTATTCTTCGGAGAAGTCAATGTGATGTTTTTCATACCTCAATTTAGTTTAATGATGTCCATCCACTTGACTGTATTCTTCGGAGAAGTCACCCATGTATGCACCATCAACTTCCTAATGTTCGGCATGTTTTCAGACCCATATGTGGGTAGTTGCCTACCATTCCAATGTTCAGCGTTGAATAGCGTGCAAACTCCACATTCATTACTGTAGTGTGAATGAGAACCAAAATTAGAAAATGAAGTAACATGGGCATAAAGTAATAACTAAAAAAAGATGCATGGAATTGAGGGGGAAAGCAAGTTATCATGATTCAGGGAAAAAGCAACTTAGTATCACTTGTTTACACGGAGTTAAACTTTAGCGGAGAGCAACTTAGCACGGGATAATGATCATACTAACATGTGGAGCCAACTTAATAGGGACGAGTAGACCTAACTTGTATGTAATTTAAAAACCAACTTAGTGAAAAAGTAAATCAAACTTAATAGTTAACGGTAGCCAACTTAATTATAAATGTGCATACACCTTAACCCATACTTGTATACAGGTATTAAAAGCTGGTTTCTCTTAAAGCATTTTTACTTGCTAATTTTTAAGTCCATCTTAAATGCCTAACTTAAATGCCATGTTAACATATGTTGCTCTCTGTTTTAACAAGTTAAGCATGTTATTAAAGCTACTTATACACAAAAAACATGGCAGTACATCTCAAACTCAAAAAAGCTGCTAGTGGAACCAAACTTAAGTAATCCCAGTAACCAAGTTAGGCGTATTGATAAAACGACTTAAGTAATCCAATACAGCCTACTTTGCACATCTTGCTCAAAAAAAACCAACTAGGGATATTGAACACAACTTAAGCATCCTGGAGGAACAAACTTAATTCATTTCAGTACCCAACTTAGTATTACTGTTTACACAAGTTAAACTTTAGCAGAGAGCAACTTAGCACAGGATAATGATCGTACTAAAAAAACACATGTGGAGCCAACTTAATAGGGACGATAGACCTAACTTGTATGTAATCTAAAAACCAACTTAGTGAAAAAGTAAATCAAACTTAATAGTTAACGAGTAGCCAACTTAATTATAAATGTGCGGACACCTTAACCCATTACGTGTAGTTTTTACCGCCATTTTCATAAATAATCATACTTAACCTACTGTGGAAGTCAACTTAAAAGCGAGTAGAGTAGAACTAACTTATATGTCAGAAACCAACTTAGTAAAAAATATATTAAGTGAAACTTAACCATACTTTGAGAGCACAACTTGTTTTTTATCTGTAAGAATGTTGTAAATTTGAACCACGTTAATACATGATAGGTTCGAACAATGAAAAGATACTTGAGATAACGAAGGATAATTGCATTGGTTATTACTTTGTCCCTTGCTTTGGCGGCTTAATGTCTTGAATCTCCCATGTCGCAAGCTTGGTGAAGAATTTGCATAGTATTGTTCCCATAATGTCTTGATTGCACCAACTAACAAATTCACCTTCGATCAAGTGATTTGTCCGATAGTGACCTTCTTGAATCCGAGTACCTCAAACCTTCTTTCTCTGAAGTTCATCACAAGAAGCCAGTAGTGGTTCACAGGATCTTGTTCCTTAGGTGCCAAATCTTCAAGTACTGGAAACATTACCTAAATGTTTTGCAAAAACAGAACAAATTGGAATTACAGTATACAGAGAAAATGTTATAACCGAAAGAAATTGATGTCCAATGCCCAGAAACACTTACATTGTGTTTCCTGTCAAGATGTGCGAGTGGGCTTGCTGAAGTGCTTCTCTAGATATCTTTTGTTCCTCTTCGGATCTTCTAAGAGAGTACTGTTATTATAAGAGAAGGAACATCGATAACCTAGTAAAAAAATATTCAACTTATTTAAGAAAACTAAAAAATAAAATATTCTTACCGCAACCCTCAAAGGCATCACCAATTTTTTATCTTTTCTGTCTCTCCTTAACATTATGGACTCAATTCCTAGTTCAACGACAGTGTTCTTCAATGATCCGAAGGCATCATCGAGTTTGCAAGCTCTTTAAGTGTAACGAAAAATTTGTCGTAGTTGACGAGTATTGGGCTATAGTTTTTTCGCATTACATGAAAAAGGAAAAACAGAAGCAGTTAATAAAAAAATGGCATAATACCAAAAGCCAAAAAATATGCTATAATAAAAAAACAAGTTAGGCATGCGGAGGGACCAAGCTGAATTAACCTCGAGTAGGCCGACTTGTACATGTTTAGCATGTTCAAAAACCAACTTAATTAATTTCGGTATCCGACTTAGGCATGTTGGAAAAATAACTTAATTCACCCAAAAAAATTATAACCAAAACTGAAAAGAAGCCTCGGTAACCAACTTAGGCCATATTTTACAACGAGGACTTAAGCAACACAAATGCGAGGCAACTTATGTATGTAGATAGTAGGAAGTTTTTGTAAGCATGCAGAAACATCTATCAAACTTAAGCATATGGACAGTACAACTTAATTAACCCCAAGGAGCCAACCTTTGCATGTTTGCTTGGAAAAAATAGGGAAAGGAAACAAACTAGACTTTAAACCAGAACTTCAAACATATTTCAAAAACCAAAACTTAATTAATCTCAATAACCAACTTAGGCATATTAACGGTACGACTTACGCAACACAATGCATCCAACTTGTACGTTGTATATGGAAAAACAGAACTTAAAGCATGTTTGTCAGAACCAAACTTAGGCATATAGACAGTACAAGTTAATTAACCCCCGGGAGCCAACCTGTGCATGTTTGATCGGAAAAAAAAAGGAAAAGGAAACCAACTAGACTTTAGGAGGAAACAAATTTATTCATTTCAGAAACCAAACTTGGGCCTATTGACAATGGCAAGTTTGATTAAACCAGTAACCAACTTATATATGTTGCTCAAAAAGCAATTATGTTAAAACCAACTTAGTGACTATCATCATGAAACTTATCTATTTTATACAGTACAACTTTATGTAAGTTGGCTTACCTTTTGTCCACCTCTTGACACCTTTTTGATCGACGACCATGTGCAGTAACTGCGGCGTACAAATCCTTTACTTCAGCTGAACAGGTGTAGAGGCTTCTGTCCACATAAGTCAAGTAAGGCGACAATTTGCAAAGTGCTTGCTTGATGAGCCTTCGTTGCTTCATTTGCGCAAAAGAAGATGTTGATTTGCTTTCAGAAATTTCTTTGTTAGCGGCATCACCAATTCCCACTCCTGCTGGTGTCTGCAATTCACTATCATTTTGCATCGGTTCCTCCTGGATATTAGCATTTGCCTTTGTTCAAACGCTTCTCCAACTCTACACGCTCGCAAAGGGCGTAAGCTTCTTTCTCCATATCTTCAGTCCAATAGTCGTCATCATTTAACATATCTGCTGAAGATTCTTGTCCGTCCTTTTTGGGCTATCAAAACCAAGATCAAATGAAGGAGGATCGCAAGTTGCTTGCAAAGCCTTTTTCCTTGTCATCTTCAGGCTGCTTGTAACGATTTGAATTCCTTTGGTCTGGGTGGAGGACATGTCTGCCGTGTTGGAGGTGGTGAAACTTGTTGAGACAAATTGGCTTGCTTCATATGCCCACTTGTAGGTGTAATTGGTGACCAACTTTTGGCTGCTTCTTGGTAAGATGTGTCGCGAGTACTCTGATTTGGATGAACGAAAAAGTTGTTTTGTTCAGAATATTTCTAAATGATTCGAGTTGAAGTTGCAAGTCCGGATGCGAGTGTGATAGACGTGATGAAGTTCCATGCATAACGCTTGACCGAGTTGAATGCGGTGAAGGTGCGAGGCACGGGGCTGGAGTGGAGTGCATGAATTGCATTTGATGTTTTGGTTTCGAGTACTCCCCACGGCCTTGGAACACGGGGGAAGCACATTGCAGACGGGAAGATGTTGTTAGCTGAACTCGGAGGCACACTTGGATTGAGTTGCAAGCTGTTCTTTGAGCAATTCCTGGTCCATCAACGAGTGCAAATGCTGGTTCTTCAGCTGTAGATCGAGCGAATGATGGAGCTATGCACTGTTTCGGCTGCAATCGTGAACTGAACTCAAAATCTACTGGCCGACCACGGTGCACTACAACCTTTTTCTTCACTGTCATATTTCTTGTTATTTCATCTTTTTTTTCCAAATTTCCCAACCCTATGAACTCTTGAGTTAACTTCTGTATTGCATCATCCCTAGCAAGGCTGATCTATCGGTTCTGAGCTTGTAGGAGACTGACATGCACTGCTAAACTTGTCCATCAATGTATTCCGGGCACACCTCTTTCCCTGTGCATTAAACAACTCAGTTGGCTCGCTGTTTCTCATGTCAATGCCACTTTTCTCCCCTGCAGCAGTATACTCTCTCAAATCTGAGAATGGACTCAGGCCTGGTGTTGTGGATGTGCCTCTTGTACAACTATCTTTCTCTGCATGTATCCCTGCAGACTGTTCTTTCTCCGCAGTACTTGACAACAAATTCAAACCCTGGAATGACAGATCTGCATTGGAATCACCGTTGTTATCCGTGCACCTCTTCCTTAAGTTGCCTGCAGGCCCTTCATTTCTCTTGGTGGGTGTCAACCTAGCAGATCTTCTTGGCGTTGTGTGCTGATGGCTGCCATTGTTGTTAGCTGCCTCATCCTCACCACCAAGGCCGGACCCGGGTTCCGAAGCTCTGTCACCATCATTGTTTCCATTCCCATGGTTGTCTTCATCTTCATCCTCATCATCATCAATGTTGTCATCGTCACTTGTCCTCCTCATCTTCGATTCACCTTTATAATCATCGTCATCTTCATCATCCTCGTCGTCGCATCTACCCTCATCACTTCCAATTCTCCTCTGCCTTTTGCGTAATCTATTCTGGCCATGCCAAGAACTGGATTCATCAATCTCTATTTGCCCCCACTGTTCAACAAATGAACCTATCCTGTTTGAAATATCGGTGCATAGCTCCCCAATCATGACAGCAATCTTCCTTTTTTTCTGCACATTTTACATAGATAGATATGCACTCGGTAATGTGAGTTGAAAAAAGTACAAAAAAATAGCATTACTGAGAAAAGGGATAAAGAATCATGGAAAAATATGCATGTGGACACCAACTTAGTTGAAACAGTAGCCAACTTAGTGTAAGTCTTAGTGTCAACTTAGTTGGAATGAGTGCACAAATTTGAAGTTGGGGGCATGTGGACAACTTAGTGTAAGCCTTAGTGTCAACTTAGTTGGAATGAGTGCACAAGTCAAACAAAAAATGGTTAACAAATTCAGAAAATAGCAGTTTCCAACTTAAATCATTTTCATTGAACCGGCTTAACTAAAATAAGCAGCCAACTTATCCATTTTTTACGAGTACAAAATGTTGAGGTATAAAAAAAGTTCATACATGAATTGGGAAGCTCCGTGGCAACTTCGAGGAAACAAAATCTTCGAGTACCCGTGATCCCAACAAAGAGACTGTCTCTAATATTAGCACCAACACCTTGTTTGAGCTATATTGTACGAGAACAAAAGAGAAACCACGGGTGTTAGTCGAGTATATGTGAGGAATGGCTGAAAAAATATCGGTTCATCATGAAAAAATGCCAGGAAAAAAGTTTACTAAAAAAATCAGACACTTACTTTAAGCTTGCCGAACTCCCCGCTGACTTTGGTATCCTTGCGCATAACAGCTTGTATAAGTTTGTCAGTCCAAGCTGCTGCACGGATGGGGCAATCATCTTCAGATGGCACATCCTCATCAACCTCAAGTGAATCCAGGTATAATATCTGCAAAAAATGAAGAAGTTAATCACTGATGGTGAACAGAAAAAAAAATAGAAATGTATGTTTGTAGCAGACCAATGGAAGAAAAAACATGAAGAAGTAAATTACCACAAGATGATGCAAACAACAGCAAACAGATTTCTTCTTGACTCCCATCTTCTTGACTTCTGTGATTATTTGATCTATTGCAAATTGGGCAAAGTTTGTCCTCTTGAACTCATCAAGATTGAGTAGGCACTGGTAACACCTGGGACTGATGGAGGCGGAGGTTGAAGGACTTATGAAGCAACTGATTACACCAGCAAAGTAAGCACGGAGAAACTTCATATCTGAAGCTCCATTCATGTCCTTTATCATTCTGCACCAATCAGTAAAATCTGGTGCTGATCCACTCTCTATACCATATTCGACATTGAAGAATGCAATAGCTTCGATAGTCATCTCATAACACACCGATCTTCCCTCATTCCGCAAACCAAAAACCCCGGTGTAACTATCGGCATTCACCGGTATGCTACCTCTCCCTGGAATAGCGAGCTCACTTCGATAGGATCGAAACAGCCAAGAACCCACATGCTCAAAGAAGCAGGCATTTCTTTAGCCATCACCTTAAGCATGCCTCCCCAACCCCATTGCTCAATAAGATTTCTCTGGGCATCATTAAGCAGAGCGTTCAATTTGAACAACCTGGCAGGAGATGCGCGATTCCTACCCAACTGGAAAAAACATAAACCAAAAATAGGGGACAAAAAACCAGTTAATAATTATTTTTGCTGGAGGTTTTGCTACAAATAGATAGTAAGAGTATAAAAACACACCGCCTGACGCCGTTTAGGTGCACGCTTTGGTGCAACAACCGTATCAACTTCAGGTTCAGTTTGGCGCGGCTCTTTCTGACCATTGTTACCAACTGCAGATCGATGATTGGAGAAAAAATATAAAAGTCAGTTCAATAAAAAAACAATGAAATTAACAGAAAAAAATTGGAATGAAAATGAATAAAAACAAAATAAAAATTACAAACTACTCGCTGAGCAGCTTTGTGGACAGACGACGGTTTGTGGTAAACGCAAACGAGAACGCTTGGTCAAATCCTTCATTATATCCGCAAAAATGTAGCTATATTTATGAAAACAAGTTTATAATAACCACTAGGCAACTTATGTATGTAGATAGTAACAAGCTTTGTAAAAAGAAAAAACAAGTTAAGCATGTTATTAAAGCTACTTATACACAAAAAAACATGGCGAGTACATCTCAGCTCAAAAAGCTGCTAGTGGAACCAAACTTAAGTAATCCCTCCCAGTAACCAAGTTAGGCGTATTGATAAAACAACTTAAGTAATCCAATACAGCCTACTTGCACATCTTGCTCGAAAAAAGAAAATGAAAAAAAACCAACTAGGGTATGAAACACAACTTAAGCATCCTGGAGGAACAAAACTTAATCCCATTTCAATACCCAACTTAGGCCTACTGACAAAGGCAACTTGATTAAAATCAGTGACCAACTTGTAAAGATATCAAATTAAGCATGTATATTAGAGCTACTTATACACAAAAAAAGGATCAGCAGGAACATCTATCCAAAACTTAAGCAAAGGTGTAATAACAAAACCTAATTCAACTGCTAGGTATACAACTTAAGCAAAACTAATTCATGGGTTCTGTTTGAGATGACTATGCTGACAGATAGCAACTTAGTATAAGATTCAGTAGACAAACTTAACAAGATGGCTGCAGTTCTAACACTAAAATTTCAGATTCAGTAACTAAAACGACATGCGAGTTATTGAATTCCAATATATGCACAAGCAATTTGTGACAAAGAATGTCTTCCAAACGGTTAAGCAACACCAATGGCTGTCCAAAAACCATACATATTAGTTCAAGTGGTGGGTCATTGAGATCGACCGTGAATCGCTTCGATCCGAGCTTGGTCGCTAATGCTATCCTAAATGAGAAGCGAGTACTACCTCGACACACATGCACCGAATAAAAAAGCATGGAGACGAGATCAATCACAACATAGATCAAAAATCCATGTGCTCCGAGAAGTTCATACATGGAGAGCATCCTATGTCACCGACGAGATATATCTCACAACAACACGAATCCAAGACAAAACCCCATGAAATTGCAAAGGTACATTACAAAATCGTGCGCTATTGAAGAAGAATCGTGCACAAAATTGGTAGATGCGGTGATAGATTACCTCCTAGCCCAAAATCCGCCGCGAAAATGCCTGACCTCGCCTCTAGCAGCAAGCCTTCCCACCCTGAACTCACCGCGAGCAACGCCGCCTCTTCGCTACTCACCGCGAGCAACGCCACCGACTCGATCTCCGTCGCCGATCCCGAATCGCTCGCCCTTCACCCGCAAATCGCCGCACCACCGCGCCCGAAACCGAGGAGCGCGAGCACGAGCGGCCGCCGGTGGAGTAGAAGGAGTGCAGGACGCTAGATCAGGTCGCGCACGTGCTGCGACGCCGCCGTCGCGTGTCTCGCTCTCCGTCGCCGGCCGCTGGATTCGCCCGCCCTTCACCCGGAAATCGCCGCACCACCGCCCCTAAAATCGAGGGAGCGCGAGGTCGACCGGCCGCCGGCGGAGTAGAAGGCGGGAAGGTGCTCGATCAGTCCGCGCGGGAGATGCAACGCCGCCGGCGAGCGCTCCGCCGGAGAAACCCTAGCGGGATTTGGGGGAGAAGAGAGAAGAGGAGGCTGCGCGAAATGAATTGAAGACGAGATGCGAGAACGGCCAAAGCGAAGGGAGAACGGTCGACACGTGCTGTCCGGGCCCACGTGCGCGGTCGGTCCCAGGTGCCAGACGGTCGGAGCGCGCGGGGATTCGATCGCTGGACGATGCCGATCGGACGGACAGGAAGCGGAGGCTGCGACGAGCAACGTGGCCTCCGAGCACTTTTTAGCATGCGACTAGCGAGCCCCCGGGGGCCTGGTAGGCCGATCCAGCCCCCGTTTCCATTTAAGGAAAGATTCCCCCGGGACCATCTTCCCACGTCCAAAAAAGGAAAGGAGGCAATTAATGAGCGGGAAACTGTCTCCCGAGCGGGAATTTCGGGCCCAGATAGCCCCAGACCAAATACAAAGGACCGACCAGCCCCAGATCCAAGACAAAAAAACAAGTCTTTTTGTCCACCACGGTCTCTTCCTCCTCCCTTCCTCCTTCTTCCTCCTTCGTTGGCCCCCAGATCTGTCTTCCTCCCTGCAAATCTCCAGGAAAACTTCCTGAATCAGGCAAATCAAAGCATCTGAAGCTTCAAATTCGTGCATCCTCCAGATCAAGAAGGTACTTTCTTAAACATAAATCACCAGCCCTGCTTCCTACAGCTTTCAGCATCCTCCAGATCTGTGGAATCCCAGGAGCAAAAATCTAGGGGATTTCCAGTAGCAAAAATCCCAGGAGCCTACCCCCTATCTCTCTACCCCCGCCCCCCCTGTGCAGATAAAATGGAACTCCTTTTGTATGTTGAAAAAAGAACTAAGTAGATTGCAAAAAGAAGTAGAGAAAATCTACACATGCCTGTGAGAACATAGTTGATGTGCATAGTTGTAAAAGCATCATAGTAACAGGTGCAAGTAGAAAAAAGGTTGCAAGTTTGAACTCCCCCAAGTTGCAACATATATGCGAGTTGGATGATAATATGTACTACCTCTCGGTCGCAAAAGATTGACGCACCAAACCAACTAATCATGTGCATGCGCTGGCCTCCCTCGCGTCGATTAAATCCGACCGGAGGGAGTAGTAGTTTGCATTTACTAGAAACTAGCCTAAGATCAAGCATTGTAGAAGATGTTCCTGGAGACATCTTTTTCCAACTCAATCTCAAACAAAAAAGGACTTGACTTGCAAAAAGTAGCTAGCTTGACTTTGCAAAATCTGGAGCACCGATAGTTATCCGCATCTGTCTTATCCGACTTTGGGTGTCGAAGTAGGAACCTTTCTCTTAGCTTCTTTGCTCATCCTGCCACCATAGTTATCCGCATCATGACGGAAGAAAAAATTCAATATAGTTGCTAGTAATTCGAATCTTTGTCACAAATGAGACATTTGTATCCAAATTACTTCTATATCTAGCATGGAATTCTATTTGTTAAAAAACTGAAAAGCTAACTTAGATTGTCATTCCGCGGATGTCCGGCTTGGATCTTAATGCTACACCTACGTAAGATGTTGAAATGGACGATGTGGAACCGCTATTTTGCACTCAAGCTGTCCCAGAACCAGTTGTAGGCGAATCTCAGGACCCAGATTCTGATGTCCATGAAGCTGTGGTTGCTAATTCTGATAGATATAGTGGCAGGGGACATGAACACAACGGGGAGCAAGCAGCAACTGCTGGAAACCAAAGCTTCCCTACAACAACTTTTCCTACAGATACCACCACCAACCCTGATTTTGCTGAAGGTGGAAGTGATGGAGAAGCGAGTTGGAATCACCGAAGAAATTTTGTCCAGTCCTCAAGAACCTTTTCTTGGTATGCGATTTGATACCCTAGCTGATGCAAGAGCTCACTACAATGCTTATGCTTGCAAAATTGGGATTCTCTATCAAGAATAATACATCAAAAAAGAAAGCACATACAAATGAACTTGAGAAGCGAGCGAGTTCGTGTGCAACAAGTATCGCGCACCAAAAGCTGAGGAACAAATGGAGCAAGAAAGAATGGCCTTTACTGAAGATGTTAGCCCTGTTGAGCTTGATGATGATAATGATGAGGAACAGGAAGGCTGGACCATCAAAAAAGAAAAAAACTGCCAGCAAGTTTGGGGTTAAGCGAAAGAGAGAAACCATCAAGCAGACAAAGTGTCGAGCAAGAATGTTTGTGAAATTGATTAATAACAAGTGGGAGGTGACTTATTTTATTGCAGAGCATAACCATCCAATGATTGTGAAACCATCTTTGATAAAATACTTGAGATCTCACGGAGGAATTCCAAGAGATGAGAAAGAATTTCTAAGATGCCTTCACAACTCGCAACTTGGACACGAGGTTTGTATGCCAACCTCTATGCCTTCACCGAGCTTATAGTTTGTAGTAATATATGCTACTAAGTAGTACATCAACATGAGGAAGAAAACAAAAAAAGTTCACATGTGGAATGCAAATTAGGAAATAGTAGTGTGCAATTTACTTGTGCGGTGTATGCAACTCGGGAAAATTATATGAACATGTGATCTAAAAAGAAGAACCAAATGTGGTGAGTACAGGTGCGCCACTTAGCCAAAAAATATGTCGGTAGTGTGTGATTTAGTTTAGCATCGGTTTATAACTTGGTAGAGTTGAAGTTATGAAAATAAGGGACAATGTAGGTTAAAAAGGTACGCAATAAAATTGAAGAAATATGTATCTTGAGCATCAACATAATTAACTTGCAAAAACCTTTAATATAACACTTGCAAAAAAACATTTACAGGGCGCATGATGGAGGTGATGTCCGAATTTTATGGTGAAGATTGCATTGTACCCTATGGCCCGAGAACAATATCAAACTTGAGGTCATCATTCAGAAGCGAGAACAAAGAGCTAGACATAAGTGACACACTTGAGTATTTCAAAGAGTTGCAGCAAAAAGACCCAGAATTCTTCTACGAATTCTCCTTCGATTCAGAAAACAGAGTTGAACACATTTTTTGGGTTGACAGTTTGGCGAGAAAAGCATATGCGAAGCATACCATGATTGCATCTCGTTCGACACTACTTTCCGTACAAATATCTTTAGCATGCCGTTTGCACCATTCATTGGTATAAATAGACATGGTCGATCATTTATGTTGGGTTGTGGTTTCCTAAGAGATGAAAAGGAAGAAAGTTTTGAATGGTTGTTCCGCGTCTTCTTGAAAGCAATGAAAGGGAAGCAACCAACAAACATAATTACAGACCAAGATTGGGCTATGAGAAATGCAATAGCTGCTATTTTTCCATTATGTTGCCATCGAAACTGCAGATGGCACATAATGAAAAAAGCTAATGAGAAACTTGGATCAT
The DNA here is from genome assembly GCF_022539505.1 of Lolium rigidum. Lineage (NCBI taxonomy): Eukaryota > Viridiplantae > Streptophyta > Magnoliopsida > Poales > Poaceae > Lolium > Lolium rigidum. The sequence goes on along the minus strand of NC_061512.1, from coordinate 173,384,501 downwards.
TCCTAGGACGACGTCCAGGCCTGGCTGAAGATTTCAATGAATGTGTTGACGAGAGTATGACTGTAGAAGAGTTTGAAGCAAACTGGGCAGAGTTGATTCAGAAATGGGACTTGGCGCAGAACGAAACATTCATTTGGTTGAAGGGTCATGCTCATACATGGGTTCCATGTTACTTCAGGGATCGCTTCTTCCCCTTCTTGCAGTCAACTCAAAGAAGCGAGGGATTCAACGCTGTTTTAAAGCGGTGCATTAATCCAGGAAATTCAATCAAGCACTTTGTGAGGCAGTATGAGAAACTTCAGGCCAAAATATTGGGCAAGGAGGGCAACAATGATTACGGGACGAGATGAGCTTGAGGTTCAGCCAAGAACAACTTTCCCGATAGAAAGGCATGCGATGGCAGTTTATACAAGGGACATCTTCCACAGGTTCATGCTGGAGTTTGGACTTATTGGTCGATACGATGTGCAAGTGATAGGAACAAACATGTTCGAATTAATTCCTAACAACCTCAGATGCTACCCTTATGGGTCCAGAAACTACTATGTAAATGGTAGTGGTGGTGCCTACAACTGTGATTGCTGCAAGTATCAGCGCGATGGTATTCTTTGCTGCCACGTGCTAAAAGTGTTCACGCATGTAGGAATTAATGCGATACCGGAGAGGTTCATCATGCGCAGATGGACTCGGCAAGCGGTGAGAGTATGTGCCTATGCATGCGGGCCAGTACAAGATGATGTGATGCCCGAACAGTCACGTCGGAAGGTGCGGTTTGCAAACTTGTCGACATCGTTTGTGCAAATGGCTAAATTAGGTAGTGAGTCGGATCAAGCGGAAGCTATTGCTCGCGAGGCACATAAAAGAGATGAGAGCTGAGTTTGTCCAACTACAAAAGGTTCGAAAGAAGAAGAATGCCCGAGCAACCAAGCACTAGTGCGCCACATCCAAACGCAGCTCATAATGCTCGGCAACAAACAAGCAGCCCCAAATGCCCCGCGGCAAACAGGCAACTCCAAGCATGAGCGAGGCAAAGAGCAGCTCCTAACGCTCCGCAACAAACAAGCAGCCCCAAATGCCCCGCAACAAACGAGCAACTCCGAGCATGCGCCGGCAACGAACAGGTCCTAATGCTCCGCAACAAACGAGAAGACCCCAATGTCACACAGCAAACGACAACTCCAAGCATGCATCGGCAAAGAGCAGCTCCTAATGCTCTGCAGCAAACGAGCAAGTGCAAGCATGACTCAGCGAAACCTAGTTCCTAATTTGCCACAGGAAAGAGCAGTGCGTACTGTGCATTGCCCGTCAACTTCTGCTCCTAATGTGTGTCAGTCAGGAAATGCAGGAGCTTCCCAGAAAGGACCACAGCCTGCACCATCCACCTGGGCATCACACACTGCAAACATTGCTGGTACCCATGGGTGGACATCTTCAGGTTCTGCACATTTTTCGGCACAACAACCAACATCAAGCACCCATAATCAGTCAACATCAATGAAGTCTGACCATGCTGTGCCTCAACGTCCATTACGTGCGAAGAAATCGTGTTCTACAAACCAAACGTTGTCTGTGCAGCAGGCTAGTGATTTGAGTGAACCTAGAGAAGGTATGGTTGTCCTAAACCCTCCCAGGTCTAATATTAAAGGGCGGAAAAAAGGAAGAATCCCATCAGGTATTGAGTTGGTTGCTAAGAAGACCACCTTGTGTGGTACATGTGGTTTGCCAGGTCACAATGCAGCGACATGTAAAGCTGGTCTAGGACATAATAAGGGGAACTGAGGGACAGGACAATCGGTATTCTTCGGAGAAGTCAATGTGATGTTTTTCATACCTCAATTTAGTTTAATGATGTCCATCCACTTGACTTGTATTCTTCGGAGAAGTCACCCATGTATGCACCATCAACTTCCTAATGTTCGGCATGTTTTCGGACCCATATGTGGGTAGTTGCCTACCATTCCAATGTTCAGCGTTGAATAGCGTGCAAACTCCACATTCATTACTCGTAGTGTGAATGAGAACCAAAATTAGAAAATGAAGTAACATGGGCATAAAGTAATAACTAAAAAAAGATGCATGGAATTGAGGGGAAAGCAAGTTATCATGATTCGAGGGAAAAAGCAACTTAGTATCACTTGTTTACACGGGTTAAACTTTAGCAGAGAGCAACTTAGCACAGGATAATGATCATACTAACATGTGGAGCCAACTTAATAGGGACAGTAGACCTAACTTGTATGTAATTTAAAAACCAACTTAGTGAAAAAGTAAATCAAACTTAATAGTTAACAGTAGCCAACTTAATTATAAATGTGCATACACCTTAACCCATACTCGTGTACATGTATTAAAACTGGTTTCTCTTAAAGCATTTTTACTTGCTAATTTTTAAGTCCATCTTAAATGCCTAACTTAAATGCCATGTTAACATATGTTGCTCTCTGTTTTAACAAGTTAAGCATGTTATTAAAGCTACTTATACACAAAAAACATGGCAGTACATCTCAAACTCAAAAAAGCTGCTAGTGGAACCAAACTTAAGTAATCCCAGTAACCAAGTTAGGCGTATTGATAAAACGACTTAAGTAATCCAATACAGCCTACTTTGCACATCTTGCTCAAAAAAAACCAACTAGGGATATTGAACACAACTTAAGCATCCTGGAGGAACAAACTTAATTCATTTCAGGTACCCAACTTAGTATTACTCGTTTACACAAGTTAAACTTTAGCGAGAGCAACTTAGCACGGGATAATGATCGTACTAAAAAAACACATGTGGAGCCAACTTAATAGGGACAAGTAGACCTAACTTGTATGTAATCTAAAAACCAACTTAGTGAAAAAGTAAATCAAACTTAATAGTTAACGGTAGCCAACTTAATTATAAATGTGCGGACACCTTAACCCATTCACGTGTAGTTTTTACCGCCATTTTCATAAATAATCATACTTAACCTACTTGTGGAAGTCAACTTAAAAGCAGTAGAGTAGAACTAACTTATATGTCAGAAACCAACTTAGTAAAAAATATATTAAGTGAAACTTAACCATACTTTGAGAGCACAACTTGTTTTTTATCTGTAAGAATGTTGTAAATTTGAACCACGTTAATACATGATAGGTTCGAACAATGAAAAGATACTTGAGATAACGAAGGATAACCGCATTGGTTATTACTTTGTCCCTTGCTTTGGCGGCTTAATGTCTTGAATCTCCCATGTCGCAAGCTTGATCGAAGAATTTGCATAGTATTGTTCCCATAATGTCTTGATTGCACCAACTAACAAATTCACCTTCTGATCAAGTGATTTGTCTGATAGTGACCTTACTGAATCCAGTACCTCAAACCTTCTTTCTCTGAAGTTCATCACAAGAAGCCAGTAGTGGTTCACAGGATCTTGTTCCTTAGGTGCCAAATCTTCAAGTACTGGAAACATTACCTAAATGTTTTGCAAAAACAGAACAAATTGGAATTACAGTATACAGAGAAAATGTTATAACTGAAAGAAATTGATGTCCAATGCCCAGAAACACTTACATTGTGTTTCCTGTCAAGATGTGCGATGGGCTTGCTTGAAGTGCTTCTCTAGATATCTTTTGTTCCTCTTCGGATCTTCTAAGAGAGTCTGTTATTATAAGAGAAGGAACATCAGTAACCTAGTAAAAAAATATTCAACTTATTTAAGAAAACTAAAAAATAAAATATTCTTACCGCAACCCTCAAAGGCATCACCAATTTTTTATCTTTTCTGTCTCTCCTTAACATTATGGACTCAATTCCTAGTTCAACGACAGTGTTCTTCAATGATCCGGAAGGCATCATCGAGTTTGCAAGCTCTTTAAGTGTAACGAAAAATTTGTCGTAGGCTGACGAGTATTGGGCTATAGTTTTTTCGCATTACATGAAAAAGGAAAAACAGAGCAGTTAATAAAAAAATGGCATAATACCAAAAGCCAAAAAATATGCTATAATAAAAAAACAAGTTAGGCATGCAGAGGGACCAACTGAATTAACCTCGAGTAGGCCGACTTGTACATGTTTAGCATGTTCAAAAACCAACTTAATTAATTTCGGTATCCGACTTAGGCATGTTGGAAAAATAACTTAATTCACCCAAAAAAAATTATAACCAAAACTGAAAAGAAGCCTCGGTAACCAACTTAGGCCATATTTTACAACAGGACTTAAGCAACACAAATGCAGGCAACTTATGTATGTAGATAGTAGGAAGTTTTTGTAAGCATGCAGAAACATCTATCAAACTTAAGCATATGGACAGTACAACTTAATTAACCCCAAGGAGCCAACCTTTGCATGTTTGCTTGGAAAAAATAGGGAAAGGAAACAAACTAGACTTTAAACCAGAACTTCAAACATATTTCAAAAACCAAAACTTAATTAATCTCAATAACCAACTTAGGCATATTAACGGTACGACTTACGCAACACAATGCATCCAACTTGTACGTTGTATATGGAAAAACGAGAACTTAAAGCATGTTTGTCGGAACCAAACTTAGGCATATAGACAAGTACAAGTTAATTAACCCCGGGAGCCAACTCTGTGCATGTTTGATCGGAAAAAAAAGGAAAAGGAAACCAACTAGACTTTAGGAGGAAACAAATTTATTCATTTCAGAAACCAAACTTGGGCCTATTGACAATGGCAAGTTTGATTAAACCAGTAACCAACTTATATATGTTGCTCAAAAAGCAATTATGTTAAAACCAACTTAGTGACTATCATCATGAAACTTATCTATTTTATACAGTACAACTTTATGTAAGTTGGCTTACCTTTTGTCCACCTCTTGACACCTTTTTGATCGACGACCATGTGCACTAACTGCGGCGTACAAATCCTTTACTTCAGTCTGAACAGGTGTAGAGGCTTCGTCCACATAAGTCAAGTAAGGCGACAATTTGCAAAGTGCTTGCTTGATGAGCCTTCGTTGCTTCATTTGCGCAAAAGAAGATGTTGATTTGCTTTCAGAAATTTCTTTGTTAGCGGCATCACCAATTCCCACTCCTGCTGGTGTCTGCAATTCACTATCATTTTGCATCGGTTCCTCCTGGATATTAGCATTTGCACTGTTCAAACGCTTCTCCAACTCTACACGCTCGCAAAGGGCGTAAGCTTCTTTCTCCATATCTTCAGTCCAATAGTCGTCATCATTTAACATATCTGCTTGAAGATTCTTGTCCGTCCTTTTTGGGCTATCAAAACCAAGATCAAATGAAGGAGGATCGCAAGCTGCTTGCAAAGCCTTTTTCCTTGTCATCTTCTGGCTGCTTGTAACAGATTTGAATTCCTTTGGTATGGGTGGAGGACATGTCTGCCGTGTTGGAGGTGGTGAAACTTGTTGAGACAAATTGGCTTGCTTCATATGCCCACTTGTAGGTGTAATTGGTGACCAACTTTTGGCTGCTTCTTGGTAAGATGTGTCGCGAGTACTCGATTTGGATGAACGAAAAAGTTGTTTTGTTCGAATATTTCTGAAATGATTCAGTTGAAGTTGCAAGTCCGGATGCGAGTGTGATAGACGTGATGAAGTTCCATGCATAACGCTTGACTCGAGTTGAATGCGGTGAAGGTGCGAGCACGGGGCTGGAGTGGAGTGCATGAATTGCATTTGATGTTTTGGTTTCAGGTACTCCCCACGGCCTTGGAACACGGGGGGAAGCACCTGTTGCAGACGGGAAGATGTTGTTAGCTGAACTCGGAGGCACACTGGATTGAGTTGCAACTGTTCTTTGAGCAATTCCTGGTCCATCAACAGGTGCAAATACTGGTTCTTCAGCTGTAGATCGAGCGAATGATGGAGCTATGCCTGTTTCGGCTGCAATCTGTGAACTGAACTCAAAATCTACTGGCCGACCACGGTGCACTACAACCTTTTTCTTCACTGTCATATTTCTTGTTATTTCATCTTTTTTTCCAAATTTCCCAACCCTATGAACTCTTGAGTTAACTTCGTATTGCATCATCCCTAGCAAAGCTGATCTATCGGTTCCGAGCTTGTAGGAGACCGACATGCACTTGCTAAACTTGTCCATCAATGTATTCCGGGCACACCTCTTTCCCCGTGCATTAAACAACTCGGTTGGCTCGCTTGTTTCTCATGTCAATGCCACTTTTCTCCCCGCAGCGAGTATACTCTCTCAAATCTGAGAATGGACTCGGGCCCGGTGTTGTGGATGTGCCTCTTGTACAACTATCTTTCTCTGCATGTATCCTGCAGACTCGTTCTTTCTCCGCGGTACTTGACAACGTATTCAAACCCCGGAATGACAGATCCGCATTGGAATCACCGTTGTTATCCGTGCACCTCTTCCTTAAGTTGCTCGCTGAGCCCTTCATTTCTCTTGGTGGGTGTCAACCTAGCGGATCTTCTTGGCGTTGTGTGCTGATGGCTGCCATTGTTGTTAGCTGCCTCATCCTCACCACCAAGGCCGGACCCGAGTTACGAAGCTCTGTCACCATCATTGTTTCCATTCCCATGGTTGTCTTCATCTTCATCCTCATCATCATCAATGTTGTCATCGTCATCTGTCCTCCTCATCTTCGCATTCACCTTTATAATCATCGTCATCTTCATCATCCTCGTCGTCGCATCTACCCTCATCACTTCCAATTCTCCTCTCGCCTTTTGCGTAATCCGTTCCGGCCATGCCAAGAAGCTGGATTCATCAATCTCTATTTGCCCCCACTTGTTCAACAAATGAACCTATCCTGTTTGAAATATCGGTGCATAGCTCCCCAATCATGACAGCAATCTTCCTTTTTTTCTGCACATTTTACATAGATAGATATGCACTCGGTAATGTGAGTTGAAAAAAGTACAAAAAAATAGCATTACTGAGAAAAGGGATAAAGAATCATGGAAAAATATGCATGTGGACACCAACTTAGTTGAAACAGTAGCCAACTTAGTGTAAGTCTTAGTGTCAACTTAGTTGGAATGAGTGCACAAATTTGAAGTTGGGGGCATGTGGACAACTTAGTGTAAGCCTTAGTGTCAACTTAGTTGGAATGAGTGCACAAGTCAAACAAAAAATGGTTAACAAATTCAGAAAATAGCAGTTTCCAACTTAAATCATTTTTACTGAACCAGCTTAACTAAAATAAGCAGCCAACTTATCCATTTTTTACAGTACAAAATGTTGAGGTATAAAAAAGTTCATACATGAATTGGGAAGCTCCGTGGCAACTTCGAGGAAACAAAATCTTCGGTACCCGTGATCCCAACAAAGAGATCTGTCTCTAATATTAGCACCAACACCTTGTTTGAGCTATATTGTACGAGAACAAAAAAGAGAAACCACAGGTGTTAGTCGAGTATATGTGAGGAATGGCTGAAAAAATATCGGTTCATCATGAAAAAATGCCAGGAAAAAAGTTTACTAAAAAAATCAGACACTTACTTTAAGCTTGCCGAACTCCCCGCCGACTTTGGTATCCTTGCGCATAACGACTTGTATAAGTTTGTCGGTCCAAGCTGCTGCACGGATGGGGCAATCATCTTCGGATGGCACATCCTCATCAACCTCAAGTGAATCCAGGTATAATATCCGCAAAAAATGAAGAAGTTAATCACTAATGGTGAACGAGAAAAAAAATAGAAATGTATGTTTGTAGCGGACCAATGGAAGAAAAAACATGAAGAAGTAAATTACCACAAGATGATGCAAACAACAACAAACAGATTTCTTCTTGACTCCCATCTTCTTGACTTCGTGATTATTTGATCTATTGCAAATTGGGCAAAGTTTGTCCTCTTGAACTCATCAAGATTGAGTAGGCACTCGGTAACACCTGGGACCGATGGAGGCGAAGGTTGAAGGACTTATGAAGCAACCGATTACACCAAGCAAAGTAAGCACGGAGAAACTTCATATCCGAAGCTCCATTCATGTCCTTTATCATTCCGCACCAATCAGTAAAATCTGGTGCTGATCCACTCTCTATACCATATTCGACATTGAAGAATGCAATAGCTTCGGTAGTCATCTCATAACACACCGATCTTCCCTCATTCCGCAAACCAAAAACCCCGGTGTAACTATCGGCATTCACCGGTATGCTACCTCTCCCTGGAATAGCGAGCTCACTTCGATAGGATCGAAACAGACCAAGAACCCACATGCTCAAAGAAGCAGGCATTTCTTTAGCCATCACCTTAAGCATGCCTCCCCAACCCCATTGCTCAATAAGATTTCTCCGGGCATCATTAAGCGAGAGCGTTCAATTTGAACAACCTCGGCAGGAGATGCGCGATTCCTACCCAACCTGGAAAAAACATAAACCAAAAATAGGGGACAAAAAACCAGTTAATAATTATTTTTGCTGGAGGTTTTGCTACAAATAGATAGTAAGAGTATAAAAACACACCGCCTGACGCCGTTTAGGTGCACGCTTTGGTGCAACAACCGTATCAACTTCGGAGTTCGGTTTGGCGCGGCTCTTTCGACCATTGTTACCAAGCTGCAGATCGATGATTGGAGAAAAAATATAAAAGTCGGTTCAATAAAAAAACAATGAAATTAACAGAAAAAAATTGGAATGAAAATGAATAAAAACAAAATAAAAATTACAAACTACCCGCTGAGCAGCTTGTGGACAACGACGGTTGTGGTAAACGCAAACGAGAACGCTTGGTCAAATCCTTCATTATATCTCGCAAAAATGTAGCTATATTTATGAAAACAAGTTTATAATAACCACTAGGCAACTTATGTATGTAGATAGTAACAAGCTTTGTAAAAAGAAAAAACAAGTTAAGCATGTTATTAAAGCTACTTATACACAAAAAAACATGGCGAGTACATCTCAGCTCAAAAAGTCTGCTAGTGGAACCAAACTTAAGTAATCCCTCCCAAGTAACCAAGTTAGGCGTATTGATAAAACAACTTAAGTAATCCAATACAGCCTACTTGCACATCTTGCTCGAAAAAAGAAAATGAAAAAAACCAACTAGGGTATGAAACACAACTTAAGCATCCTGGAGGAACAAAACTTAATCCCATTTCAATACCCAACTTAGGCCTCATCGACAAAGGCAACTTGATTAAAATCAGTGACCAACTTGTAAAGATATCAAATTAAGCATGTATATTAGAGCTACTTATACACAAAAAAAGGATCAGCAGGAACATCTATCCAAAACTTAAGCAAAGGTGTAATAACAAAACCTAATTCAAGCTGCAGTATACAACTTAAGCAAAACTAATTCATGGGTTCTGTTTGAGATGACTATGCTGACGAGATAGCAACTTAGTATAAGATTCAGTAGACAAACTTAACAAGATGGCTGCAGTTCTAACACTAAAATTTCAGATTCAGTAACTAAAACGACATGCGAGTTATTGAATTCCAATATATGCACAAGCAATTTGTGACAAAGAAACCATACATATTAGTTCAAGTGGTGGGTCATTGAGATCGACCGTGAATCGCTTCTGATCCGAGCTTGGTCGCTAATGCTATCCTAAATGAGAAGCAGTACTACCTCGACACACATGCACCGAATAAAAAAGCATGGAGACGAGATCAATCACAACATAGATCAAAAATCCATGTGCTCCGAAGTTCATACATGGAGAGCATCCTATGTCACCGACAGATATATCTCACAACAACACGAATCCAAGACAAAACCCCATGAAATTGCAAAGGTACATTACAAAATCGTGCGCTATTGAAGAAGAATCGTGCACAAAATTGGTAGATGCGGTGATAGATTACCTCCTAGCCCAAAATCCGCCGCGAAAATGCCTGACCTCGCCTCTAGCAGCAAGCCTTCCCACCCTGAACTCACCGCAGAGCAACGCCGCCTCTTCGCTACTCACCGCAGAGCAACGCCACCGACTCGATCTCCGTCGCCGATCCCGAATCGCTCGCCCTTCACCCGCAAATCGCCGCACCACCGCGCCCGAAACCGAGGAGCGCGAGCACGAGCGGCCGCCGGTGGAGTAGAAGGAGTGCAGGACGCTAGATCGGGTCGCGCACGTGCTCGCGACGCCGCCGTCGCGCGTCTCGCTCTCCGTCGCCGCTGCCGATTCGCCCGCCCTTCACCCGGAAATCGCCGCACCACCGCCCCTAAAATCGAGGGAGCGCGAGGTCGACCGGCCGCCGGCGGAGTAGAAGGCGGGAAGGTGCTCGATCAGTCCGCGCAGGAGATGCAACTCCGCCGGCGAGCGCTCCGCCGGAGAAACCCTAGCGGGATTTGGGGGGAGAAGAGAGAAGAGGAGGCTGCGTGAAATGAATTGAAGACGAGATGCGAGAACGGCCAAAGCGAAGGGAGAACGGTCGACACGTGCTGTCCGGGCCCACGTGCGCGGTCGGTCCCAGGTGCCAGACGGTCGGAGCGCGCAGGGATTCGATCGCTGGACGATGCCGATCGGACGGACAGGAAGCGGAGGCTGCAACGAGCAACGTGGCCTCCGAGCACTTTTTAGCATCTGGGTTTAAACTTTCCCTATTTTGTTTCTTTTTACCGCCAACTCTCATAAATCTCAGGATTTTTTTCTTCGACATTATTCAAACAAAATTCGAAATATTCAAGCACAAAACAAATAATTTTCTAGCTCAAATTAGCTGTACAGCTTATGCATCGCTAAGACTCTTCCGTCCAAGACCAGCAGGTCACGACCTCCAATCTCATTTTTTTTGACGCAAAACACAGAAAAACTAAACAACAAAAAAACAATATTTTCCTCTTGCATATAGTTCAACTCAGGCGACCATTTGGAAAACCCTTCGCACCAAGCTTTCTATATAATACGTCATACTTGGTCCATTTGAGCAAAAACTAGAGTTGAAATTCAAATGTAGCCAAATCTTTTTGATCGATACCAATACTTCTCAGCAGGTAACGGAGGGGGGGAAAAAAACCCTGCTTTTGGATCACCTCTTCAATCACAAAAAAAAAAAAACCCGCCTCCATCGCAGAACCATCTACATATGTCAGCCTGCCAAGAATCACAGCTCAGTATGTTGTTTCACAACACAAGCTACTTCAAAATATGTGTACACCAGACACTCCAAGTTATTATGACGTAACCCATTCAAGAAATCTGTCTCAATCTTTACAAAACAACATCATCATGTCCATGTACAAAGAGCAACAGTAGGGGAACAAGGCAAAATACTTATCACATGACATATGCCAGCACTCAACTATACAAGAAATCACACAACTCTACCAGTAAATCCTTTAACAAATTCGACCAATGCCCAGTTCTGAAATTTCATGACATTGCCCAAAAGTGAAGCTAACACTCAAGCCAATCGGAAGCTACCAGGATCCAATGGTAATCAATATATGCTGTGTATGATAAGAACTTTTTTTTTAGACTAGAGGAGAACCTTAACACCCAGGTTCAAAGTATTCGGAGACCATGACGATATAAACAGAAATGGCAGGTATAAAAACATCATCCACTCTTCGACTAGGAACAAAAAAATAACGACCTGTGTAGCTTCTAATGCAAATTGTATTGCATAACCACAAGTTGAAGACAACGACAACCTTGTCGTGGGGATGAATAACACTAGCAGTACCAGCATAATTGATAAACTCAAACAATACCAAATCATGTCAAGAATCATATGTAACAACGCAGCAATTGTGGCTCATGTACTACTATTTACAAACAGGTGAATCAACAAAATAACACCCAGGTTGCATCAGATTTTAATTAGCTACTCCAAACAAACATAGACCCATCACCTATGCATCATCACCAGCTTGACAGGGAAAATCATCTACCAATGCCAAGTTCCAAAATTTCATGACCTTGACAAAAAGAATAGAAGGCTATTTCAACCCAAACACTCAAGCCAATATGACCAATCGGAAGATACCAGGTTCTGATGGTAATCAGTACAGCTGCACAAGATCTTGACTTTTTTTAGACTACTATGGGAGTCCTGGTTCGGTCAAAGGCCTAGGGCCTGGGGGGGAATGAGAAGTCTCACCAGGCGTTGAGGACGTCGGACAAGACCGCGAGGATGGAACCGAGGCGTCATACCGGACACGAGGAATGAAAGGCTACCAGATCTCACAGCCCCAGGTGCCATGAACCTGATGCAATTAAGAGAAACAAGAATGCTTACTGTCAAGCAAATATATAGCAATAGCACTATCAAAAGCTAATTATAGCAAATCAATGACTACCTTTTGTCCTTCTAAACAAAGTATTGAACATTTAACATGGAACTACCAGAAACATGTACCAGATATGCCACCTCGATCAAACCTCAAAAGACCATGTAAAAACAAAGGTGAACTGGGATACACATGTAACATCTACCAACCCATGTTTAAGAACTACATATCCATCTAACTGCAAACCAATTTTAATTGAGCATTTTGTTATTTACAGGAAAAGAAAAGATTTTACCATAAGATTATTTTAAATAAGAACACATGCCAGACTTTACTAGGCTGCTGCATCTGCCATATCATGGAAGGCTCCAAATGCAGATAGTCACTTTCATGGCTGAACCCTGGCAACCTGGCCAGCTCATGGAAGCACCAGACTTAAAGCCCTTGCAGAAGTAAACAAGGGAGTCAAGAACAGTAATGCGAAAAATACATGGCCAGCTGGGTTTTTGGAATGGACAACAAGACTTGCCCCTTGCACTTGGAGCAGTGGACATTACAGGAAAAAGAGAGCTTTCAATCATGCAACAACATACAGCTTGGTCATGCCCATACGAAAGGAATCATGACATAAGTCAGCAATCAAGACATTCCATCAAATCAAGAATTGCAAATAAAGGAAAGCCAACCTGAATGCCAGCATGACTACACAAATAGAAATCAAACTCAGATGGCAAATCTTCGAATCAAAAACAGTGCCTACAAATTGATACATCAGAAAGGTCTGTTCCTCAGTGATAAGATGGAATCAAGCGAAGCACAAACAACTAACCAAGGAGTATGTTCCCACTTTTATGAACAGTACGATGATCATTGTGGTTATTAGCAAAAAGCCTCATGCTTCGCCTGCAAAACAAATTCAGAATCAACTGCACATCAGGCTTATAAAACACAGGCAAACAAGTTTTTTTTATCTAAGCAGCTGATGTCTTACTACTTAAACACGTTAAATAAAAAAAATGTATATATAAGTTCTTGCTCGCAAAGGGCAATACCAAATCATTCACAAATTATATTTTATCTAAGTGGCTGCTGTCCTGCTACTTAAACATGTTAAATCAATAAGATGTGTGCATGTTTGATCAGGTTTTAATATAGCAGACCTGCCGATGGTTAATATCATCAGTTCAAGAAAATACTACTAAAAGTCTTGGAGTGCACATCAGGTTTGAACATTACATACTGGTCGACGAGAAATCATGTACATGATCTACTCGATGTGGCTGGTGTACTACAACCAGATTTAGACATGTTAAATCAATTTAACAACACCCAGTTGATAAGGTCCAGATTCTTAGCTTTGTGGCATGAAACAAGATACCAAATCTCAGGTTCGTGCCAGATTCTTAGAAAAGATGCATTTTTTAGCAAGATTAGATGGAGGAAAAGGAGAGAGGCCTCACGAGGCAGTGGCAGCTCAGAGTGCTGGCCGACAGTAGAAGTGGCGTTGTCGCCGGAAGACGCCAGCGGCAGCAGTTCCGGCCATACTGCGGGAGCAGCAGCCATGGCAGGGGAACACTGATTCATCATCCGTGCTTCCCCGCCGCCATCCCGGCAACACAGCAAGCCCCTCCGGCAGCCCACCATCACACGCAGCAGCTGTTTGGTCTGTTGCCGTGAGTGATCCTGTAAGTGCAGAACTCTGAATATTAATGTAACAGGAAGCAAATAATCTACAAGAGATGGAGAACCAATGACTGTACTCTTCCACAATGTGGTAATAAATAGGTACAGTATATAAGGGAAAAACACTCATACTAATATATATTAGCAACGAACTCATACTACTAGAGTACCTAGTCTATCTGCTGCATATAGATGCTGAGAGCACGTTACACTAGATAGGCTTTGCAAGCAAGACATAGATAACTAATGGACATGGTCATACACTCATACTAGGCTAATTTCTGTAAGTGCACATGTAGGCTGTAGAGTGTCGACTCACACACAAACAGATGCAACCTAGAGCTACTAGTAATTAGTTTGCTATTTTGGTTAATTTTAAAGAGATAAAAGAGCTGCCGAACCACTCGCTTGTAGGTGCATCCACACACACCCAGCAGGACTAGGAACCGCACAGACAAAATCAATGAACATAGACATTCAAATTTGGATTTTTAGTAACATTCTTGGTGACATTATATTGTCCTGTCAGATCGAAAATTTATCTCATGCATACAAGGACTGATATATACATGGAAGGCTGGAACACATTTAAAATCCTGTACATCCGTTCCTGCTAAATGGGCGTACATCCGTCAATTGATTAACAATTAGTTTAGGCGTGACCTGAAGAATAGCTCAGCTGAACAACACTATCTAACAGACTGAACAATATTCAGATGCTTGTGACTTCCTCTACACGTTCAACGGGAGAAAAGCTACAAATTTTAGCAAGAACGGATGGAATAAGAGGAGGAGAGAGGCTTCACCTGGATGCAGCGGCTTCGAGTGGTGGCCAACATCAGTAGGTCGCGGGCGAGGTTGCCAGAAGAAGAAGACGCCGGCAGAAGCACCTCCGGCCGGACTTCTGCCAGAAGCAGGCGGTGCAGGCGACCACCGGCTCGTCCTCCGTGCCTCCCCGCCGTCATCCTGGCGCCGCAGCGAGCCCTCCCGCCGGCCGTGGTCAGACGCGCTCACCGGCAGCAGCAAATCGATCTTTGGCTGTGAGTTGTGGTGGAGGCGGCATGTAGATGCGCTAGAGGAGGAGGGCCGGCCGGAGCTCGACGGAGCCAAGCGGCGGCACCGCTTTGGCGGATTCCTGTGGGTCTAGGGATCGCCGTGGGGGCTGCAGAACGATGGTTCCATTCCATGGAGACCGTGCAGGAGGAGGAGTTGGTGCCGGTGCGGTGGTCGGCGGCGCGAGGGCTCGCCAGAACCAGGCGGGATTTGCCGGCGATGGAAGGGGAACGGGAGGCGGAGCAGACAGCAGAGTCGGAGAAGGGTAAAAGACGTGAAAGAAAGAGAGTGGCGCTGTGTTGGGTGGGGGTTTGGACTTAACCAAATTTTCGTCTCTTGATTTTGGGCCAAAAAATCCGGCTCCAAAATGCGGGTTAATTGTTTGGTGCCATGGATCCATGACATGGCAATTTCAGGTCCCGAGAAGATATTAAACACCCAGTAAATGCTCGAGGAGATCAATCAGCATGCCATCGGAAAATAAATTGCGCCGCCTACCTACCCTTGAGGAGATCAATGGGCGTCACGCAGAGAGATAAATCGCGACGATTACCCTGTCTCCTATCTTAACTTCTTAATTAAGTGATGAAAATTCTACTGATTGTAGTAATTGCATTGTCGGCACTTTCCTTGCTTTCTCTGTTGACTAAGCTGCTGGATCTCGACGCCATTCCTGATTCCCGCTATGTTGGATCTCGACGCTTCTGTGATTATAACAAATTTCACTGGGAAATTTAGAGAGCTACCACGAAAAGCAAATGGAAAATAGCTTGCATGTTGCTTTTCGTGTGTGTATAAATCATCATGTCGCCTACAATTGATCTAGTAAGAAAATGATCATGAATGCATGTAGCTCTTCTACCTAAGAGCATCTTCACCGGAGCCCCCGATAGCGGCCCTTATAGAGATTTGAGGGCCTTGAGCGAAAATGGGCCACGCGCCCCGAAAAGCGTCGGCGATTTTTCGAGCCCAATAGAAGGGCCGACAACCCCGTTTAGGCTCCTTAGCCAAGGGTGCGAATCGGACGCGTTGGCGCCTCGCGAGGATGAAAATTTTGGGCGTGGGAGCCGCCTGTCAGTGACGCCAGGGCGCCGCGCGGGACATTTTACCGCCACAACACCGCGCGGGATGTTTCCCGCCTCGCCGGTGATACGTCTCCGACGTATCGATAATTTCTTATGTTCCATGCCACATTATTGATGTTATCTACATGTTTTATGCACACTTTATGTCATATTCGTGCATTTTCTGGAACTAACCTATTAACAAGATGCCGAAGTGCCGATTCTGTTTTCTCGCTTGTTTTTGGTTTCAGAAATCCTAGTAAGGAAATATTCTCGGAATTGGACGAAATCAAAGCCCGGGGGCCTATTTTCTCACGAAGCTTCCGGAAGTCCGAAGGAGAGACGAAAAGGGGCCACGGAGGGGCCACACCATAGGGGCGGCGCGGCCCCCCCTTGGCCGCGCCGGCCTGTAGTGTGGGGCCCCGTGCCGCCTCTTGACCTGCCCTTCCGCCTATAAAAAGTCTCCGTGACGAAACCCCCGAGTACCGAGAGCCACGATACGGAAAACCTTCCGGAGACGCCGCCGCCGCCGATCCCATCTCGGGGGATCCAGGAGAGCGCCTCCGGCACCCCGCCGGAGAGGGGAATCATCTCCCGGAGGACTCTACGCCGCCATGGTCGCCTCCGGTGTGATGTGTGAGTAGTCTACCCCTGGACTATGGGTCCATAGCAGTAGCTAGATGGTTGTCTTCTCCCCATTGTGCTATCATTGTCGGATCTTGTGAGCTGCCTAACATGATCAAGATCATCTATCACGTAATTCTATATGTTGCGTTTGTTGGGATCCGATGAATAGAGAATACTTGTTATGTTGATTATCAAAGTTATGCTATGTGTTGTTTATGATCTTGCATGCTCTCCGTTACTAGTAGATGCTCTGGCCAAGTAGATGCTTGTAACTCCAAGAGGGAGTACTTATGCCCGATAGTGGGTTCATGCCTGCATTGACACCTGGGACGATGACGAAAAGTTCTAAGGTTGTGTTGTGCTTGTTGCCACTAGGGATAAAACATTAGTGCTATGTTCAAGGATGTAGTCACTAGTTACATTACGCACCATACTTAATGCAATTGTCTCATTGTTTGCAACTTAATACTTGGAGGGGTTCGGATGATAACTCTGAAGGTGGACTTTTTAGGCATAGATGCGGTTGGATGACGGTCTATGTACTTTGTCGTAATGCCCAATTAAATCTCACTATACTCATCATGATATGTATGTGCATGGTCATGCTCTCTTTATTTGTCAATTGCCCAAGCGTAATTTGTTCACCCAACATGCTTGTTCGTCTTATGGGAGAGACACCTCTAGTGAACCGTGGACCCCGGTCCAATTCTCTTTCTCGAAATACAATCTCATTGCAATACTTGTTCTACTGTTTTCTCGCAAACAATCATCTTCCACACAATACGGTTAACTCTTTGTTACAGCAAGCCGGTGAGATTGACAACCTCATCTGTTTCGTTGGGGCAAAGTACTTTGGTTGTGTTGTGCGGGTTCCACGTTGGCGCCGGAATCCCTGGTGTTGCGCCGCACTACATCCCGCCGCCATCAACCTTCAACGTGCTTCTTGGCTCCTCCTGGTTCGATAAACCTTGGTTTCTTTTCGAGGGAAAACTTGTCGCTGTGCGCATCATACCTTCCTCTTGGGGTTGCCCAACGAACGTGTGAA
>NC_061512.1:173351749-173366815 GCF_022539505.1 Lolium rigidum | reverse complement strand
GTCATCGTGATGAGCCAACCCCTTGAGGAACAACAGCGAATAGCGAATAAGCTTAAGTGTAAAGGTGGAGCTTTTCCTTTCATGTACCTTGGGCTCCCTATCTCGGACAGGAAGCTACGCCTTGAACAATGGTTGTTCTTGGTCCGCAAGCTTGCCAGTAGAATTGAACCGTGGTTGAGTAAACTCCTCACCTCCGGGGGAAGACTGATCCTATCCAATGCTTGCCTGGATAGTATTCCCATCTTTGCCATGGGCCTTTTCCTTCTACATGATGGGATTCATGCTAGATTCGACTCGCATCGCTCCAAATTCTTCTGGGAAGGAACGGGCAATAAGCGTAAATACCATATGGTTAATTGGCCTTCGGTATGTCGGCCGAAATCCTCAGGTGGGTTAGGCCTCGCTTAACTCCAAAAAGATGAACATTGCCCTGCTGTCCAAATGGGTATGGAAGCTCTACCAGGACGATGAATCGATCTGGGCGACGATCATCAGAGCCAACAAGAGTAAAGCGAGGATTTTAGATAGAAATAACGAAAAAGTGACAAATAAAATAGGTCTACATCTTCCAATTCTACCAATTGTGGCCGGCCAGCCGATGGACCTTGTTTCTTTTTCTTCACACAAATGGGGCAGGTGTAAAGTAATATGAAAGTAACAGTGAGAAGACATAATAATGCTATCCAATTGTGCCGCTGCTAGTAATTAAGCATCACACATCAAACGATCCATCGCTTCGTCTACAGCGCTTTTATTTAATTTGGTGAGTCCACATCACCGATCCGTGGCGTGAAGCATCTCAGCCATCCATCCATCTGCTGATCCTAAACAAGTTTCACTGAGGGAATAGCTCATTTAGTTTCCCGCTCTTCCTCTAAAAAATCCAAACCTTTCACTATCTATAAATACGAAGCCATGGCTACCGCCGCGGGCGGCATCGCGTGCGTGACTTGTGACTTTGGACTTTGGCGAGGAGAGGAGAGGAGAGGAGAGGAGAGGAGAGGCTGGCCACCAAGCGCTCTTCATGGTGTTTTTGGCGCCGAGCGACGAGCTCCTTCCCTGGTGTGGCGCCGAGCGAGGAGAGAAGAGGAGAGGACGGCCAGCGAGCGCCCTTGGTGGTGTGGTGACGAGCGGCGAGGAGAGGAGAGGAGAGGAGAGGAGAGGCTGGCCACCAAGCGCTCTTCATGGTGTTTTTTGGCGCCGAGCGACGAGCTCCTTCCCTGGTGTGGCGCCGAGCGAGGAGAGAAGAGGAGAGGACGGCCAGCGAGCGCCCTTGGTGGTGTGGTGACGAGCGGCGAGGAGAGGAGAGGAGAGCTCCTTCCCCGATGCCAGCCAACCAGCGAGCGCTCTTCATGGTGTGCTGTGGCGAGGAGCGGCGAGCTCATTCCCTGATTCCATAGACTCCTCTCGTACCTTGTTCTTCAATCCATGGTGTGGCATGTCTGGCTGTCTTGCTAAATCACTAGTACCCTTAAGTAATTTTTTGGTGGCGAGGAGAGGAGAGGAGAGGCCGGCCGGCGAGCGCTCTTGGTGGCGTGGTGTGGCGACGAGCGGCGAGGAGAGGAGAGGAGAGCTCCTTCCCCGATGCCAACCAGCGATCGAGTGCTCTTGGTGGCGTGGTGTGGCGACGAGCGGCGAGCTTCTTTCCTGATCCCATAGACTCCTCTGGTACCTTGCTCTTCAATCCATGGCGTGATCTCTCTCTAAATCACTAGTACGTTTAAGTAATTTTATTAATGGAGTTCACAGGCCTGCTTGACTTTTCAGTCCCGTTCGCATTTCTTTCGTCTCCCAACACCACCAAACGAACTTGCCAGAACTGGACTGTTCCTCTTCCCACAGCTGGTTGGCCTACACGCACCTGCCAGCTCCTTCCCCGATGCTGGACAGCGAACGCTCTTCGTGGCGTGATATGGTGATGCGCGGCGCTCCTTCCATGATTCCATAGACTGCTCCGGTACGTTGTTCTTCAATCCATGGTGTGGCCTATCTCGCTAAGTAACTAGTACACGTAAGTAAATTTTTTGATGGAGTTTGGAGGCGACTCTTCAGTCCAAATCACATTCCTTCCGTCTCCCAACACCACTACACGAACTTGCCCGAACCGCGGATGGCTACTTGGCCTACACGTGCCTGCCTACTTATTTGAGAGGAGAGGAGAGGAGAGGAGAGGGGAGGCCAGCTAGCCAGCAAGCGCTCTTCGTGGCGTGGTGTGGCGACGAGCGGCGAGCTCCTTCCCTGATCCAGTAGACTCCTCTTGTACCTTGTTCTTCAATCTATGGTGTGACTTGTCTCGCTAAATCACTAGTACGCGTAAGTAGTTTCTTTAATGGAGTTCACATGCTTGCTGGACTTTTCGGTCCCCTTCACATCCCTTCCGTCTCCCAACACCAGCTAGAGCCGCACCGTTCCTCTTGCCGACGGCTGGTCGGCCTACACGCGCATGCGGGCTAATTGGGGCGAGAGTGCTTTACCCAGGCTGCCTTGTGCCAAACCTGGAAACATGGCTCACTAATATACTTTGGTGAGGAGAGGAGAGGCCGGCCAGCGAGCGGGCGCTCTTCATGGCGTGGTGCGGCGATGATCGACGAGCTTCTTCCCTGATCCCATAGACTCCGCTCGTACCTTGTTCTTCAATCCATGGCATGGGTGGCATGACCTGTCTCGCTAAATCACTAGCACGGGTAAGTAATTTCTTTGATGGAGTTCGTAAGCGTGCTAGACTTTCAGTCCCGTTGACATCCCTTTTGTCTTCCAACTCCACCATACGGAGAACGGATTGTTCCTCTTCCCCGACGCGGACAACCGCTCGGCCTACAGGCATCTGTCCGCTTATTGGCCAACTGTGTCGTACCCTAGCTACCTCGTTAAGAACCTGGAAACATGGCTCAGGCGTTGTGAGGATGAACTCAAGACTCCAGCCTCTCTAGTATTATCTTCATCGACTCGGGCTTCCGACATGTAGAACACCGAAAAAAGATCTTCATCTCTCCCACCAGAGGAAGCTGACATCTTTGTCCCGCAAGCCGAAGGAAGGCGACGGTGCTGACGGACACGCTAGTACCGTCTTCCGTCGACTCCAGCCTCCAGCGACATTAGTATTGTCTACATCAACGCCCTATGGTACACACTGGAACTTTTTTTCTTGGGAAAGTACAAAGTGGGACTAGAACTGCGAATAATGCATGCTTTCGCTCTATATGGAAGACTAGGAATAACATTTTCTTTCGCTCTATATTACCTAAAAGTCCAACTGTAACCACTAACATGATTGGAACATTGGGTGTCCACATAGTCTGTTTTACAGGTAAAGGAGACAAACCTCGATGTGATTAGTTGGGGAGCCAAATTGTTCGTGCAATTGTCAAATAAAGTGTTCCGAGCGAATCATGGATGGAGGCCCGTGGTGAGAAGACTGATGAACTGAAGGAAAACAAAGGAAGGATAAAAAAAAAAGTTGGCACATAATCAAGAATTAGAAAAAAAAACTCCTTTTACTTGTTGACTGAATATTTGCTTTTTCTTGAGACTCTTGGCTCTCTCGCTTTTTATTTTTCTTCTTTCTTTCTTTCTGTACTGAACAATTGTATGGTTTCTGATAATAGAAATCGGGAGAAATCCATTACCTTAAAGAAAAACACACACACCCTCCACACTGGAACTAGAACTAACATCATGTGGACACGTACAGCGGGAGGAACCTGATTCTCTAAAACTTCTTTTCTGCTTGTGTGGTTTCCAGAATTTCCAGCAAAAAAATGAAAGTAGCCAGTACATGATTTCCATGCTTTTTCAACCCGTCTGTTGTGCAAAGATAATACACACTTACGTGGTTATCCTCATATATTGTGCAAATGTCATGTTCGCTTGATCTGACCTTGCATGCTGGCCGGCAAACGCATAATCAACAACTGATCGAGAAACTTACATTTCAGAATAAAACCTGCTTGGTCTTGGACCAGGTTAGCATTAGCTATTTTACACGTCGATCAGGACTAACCAAACTACTTCATGTGCAGATCGATACATTCTTTGCCTGGTGTTGTTTACAGGAGCTTCAACAAGAAAAGAAAAGGTATGGCGGTGTGGGCAGTGCAGGGAGAAATGGAGGTGCTGCAGGCGCCACGGAGGAGAACCTTGGCGGAAGTCTGCGACGAGTTTCTCTTGTTGAATGCTGCAGATACGTCTGGACAGTTGGCAAGGAGGAATGCAAGTGAAAGAGGTTGGTCTCAAGGGCACATGTTGTTTTTCACTCTGTCTTCTGGTTATGCCTTCTCGGACCCTATCCCAGGCGGGGCAAGTACCTAGCAGTGTTGCATGACTAGCTAGCAACATCAATCCGGACTTTGAAACTGCTATATTTTACTTTGATACCATGAAATTATGATCAACTAAAGAAAAGATGCAGATTGTGCCGATTTTTTTTGGCATGACCCTGACTGTTTTTAGAACATCCAAACCTGCACACAAAGCAATGACTACAACTAAGACAATAGTCCCAACCAATGTGACATATCAACATACACTCAACCAGAAATTTCTCAACGCCGATAACAAACAACCGGCAACACAAAGTTCATGCACATCATACTTGTTTCTGCAATCCCATCATAGGACGGTTACATACAACACAAGATCGCTGCATTAGGACATACTTCCGGATCCGAAACCTGGGCTGCTCATGGGTTACATGACATCCAAGTGTTTAGCATCAAGGTGCTAGAAAGTTGCTGCTACAAAGAGGTGGTAGCATAAGCATCATGTCTTCCAGCTTCCAAGGTGATGCATCAGGTCTCCAGCAACATATAGTTAACCTCTGCAGTATCCTCCAACAACAAGAACAAACACATGATGGTCAGATCTATGCATGATATTTGAAATTCATAAGCTACAGAATAAGTATGAACCCACTACTAATCAAGAAAAGCATAATATTGAGCTATTATGTCGCAAGATAACACTAACAATCACCAATTAAAAAGAGATCAATGAGAACTAGAACTTCAGGTTACCGGAACCAAACACTCCAACCAGCAAGCTAAATTCGCAACGGTTAGATGCAACAGGCAAGGACAGAGCATACATCCATGGCAGGCAAAGCTTGAACAAAAAAGGACAAGGAAATTGTACATTCAAGCGCACTACAACACATATCCATGGCACAGGGTAAGCAAACAAGTTTCAACAAGTTGCATACATCTAGACTATGGATACAATATATTTTACATTTAAAAGGAAAAGGTGAACAATGATGACAGCAGCCCTATGAATGCAGCAAAAGCCTAAGATCTGAAAGTATGGGCAGCACCAAAAATCACTTGTCAGAAAAAAGCAGCGAGATATACCTTTCTACGAATCGTAGCTGTCCTTGTCCTTAGCAGCGTTGTGAGTGGAGCAAGTCGTCGCCGTGGTCAAGATCTCTAACACAGACAGATGCACAAGTTAGAAATAGCCTTACAACCAGAATTACATAATCAGAAGTGTATGGCTGCTGTTATATGAAGCAATGATAATTAATGAAATGAAGCTACAGTTAGCAAGTTCTTTTAGCATGTCAATACCAGACAAACATTACACTATAATTATTCTTCCTACTTATTTACAATGATCAGCAGAATTTCCTTTGACAAATAAAACCAGTAACTAAGCTAGTTAATTAATCAAAATCAATTAGCAAGGGTGTGCAAAATTTTGGCATGAACTTGACTGTTTTTTGGACATTCAAACCTGCACAGCAAACTATATACTTCAACTAAGGCAATAGTAAAAAACCATGTGACATGCCAGATTCAATGGACGATAATTTCCACAACACCAAAGACAAGGTAAAGCTGTTGCACAACAAAACGAAATTCATACAACACAACATGCATCATACCCAGATGTATGCAGAGCTCAACAAGGCGCTTGAAAGGAAGTTTGTTCGAGCTTGTCCCCGGGGTCTTCCAGCTTCCTTCCAACCGATGCATCAGCCTGTGGGCAACAGCTACAAGTTCCAGCTGCTACCCCGGCCTCTCCTGATCCTACCTAGTCCTCATTTCTATGGAACAAAACAAAAAAAATGATGGTCAGGTCTATAGCAGATTGAGCATTTATGAATACAATTTGAAATTGGCATTAACATATGATCAGAAAGTGTATGGCTGCAAATAGTGAATAATGAAAACAGGAAATATATCGAGAGAAACATTCTTGGCAATGATAACTTGATAAGTAACAGCAGCCCTATGATATGCATGCAGCAAACATCAGAGAGTACAGGTCGCTAAACACTGTCAGTCAGTCGTTGCTTATTTCCGAGACAAAGATTACTTATCTTAACTGTCACTCTTTATTCATTCATTCATAACCCAGCAAGCAAGCAATTCAAACCAAACAAGCATCAATAAGCTCGATAAAGTTTCTAATTCAGACAACAATTCAGAAACATTTTAGTGGCAGAAATCCATCTTTCGAGATAAGCAGCAGGACGGGCATCAATAAGGCAACAAAATGAATTCATCAGGGTAAACATTGTGTCTAGTCACAATAGACCTTAGCCACTTGGATCATTCAAGTCCAGATCAGCGACAACAGGTGCAACAAGCAGCACTACTGACAAATGCTTTTTAAATAACAAGAACTCAAGATCCAGGTCCAAAACACACTAATAAAATATCGGGTTTAAGGTTCCAAGTAAGGCAACAATTAGGCGACAGTTTAGGGTCAGAACTCATATTTTCGAAATAAATAGCAGCACAGGCATCAATATGGCAAAAATCTCAGGACAAATAGTGTCGAATCGCAAAAGACGATAGCCACTTTAATCTTAGTCCAGATCACTTCCAGCAAATGCAACCAGTCACATCATAGACAAAACCCTCTTAAATAATAATGACTCAAGCTACAGGTTTAGCGCACATTAAATAAAAATCTGTACTATGCATAGACATCCCATGCATAGTCAAATAAAACTACTACCCTCTGACATCTGAAAGGTTAAAGAGAACTTACATTATCATGCTTAGAAGTGCCACAGCTCTAAGCCTTGCACTTTTCTGAATAAACAACTGAATTGTCATCCCCCTGCAATTAAGAAGTTGGTCAAACAACACAGTAATTGAACTTACAATCTATAATTTGTAATAAACAACAAAACTGAAGTGACAAGGGAGGTGCTACACTAGACCATCATCGCACTACCATCTAATTCCAATATAATGAACACAAATTCGCCCTAGAAGCACTCAGTAGATAATTGCAAGGCTGAGGCTGCATATACAGAGATGGCATCTCCTTGCTTACCACCCCTCTATTTTACAGCTTCCTTCAAACACATGATGCGGAAGCCTGCGGCAAGAGCTACTACATCCATCTAGTCCATGTAAAAATCATGGAACAAAAAGAATCAAAAAATCATTGATAGCTCTAGAGCATATTTATTTATTGGCTGACTAATGAAATTTGGAAGCCAACATGACACCCATGCAACTTATACAGGCTAGTACACTTGTATTCTTTAGCTAGATCATGTCTATCATATTACCGCCAAATCAGCCCATGAATGCTAACTCAAGGCATTAATTATTAAGTAATTAGAATGAATACACTACCGTGTTACCATTGGATTCTGGGGGAAGCACGGTGACATTGTAACACCCTGTTATATATATTTTTGTTGCATTATGAAATACTTATTTTTGACACCATATAAGGCAATATAACACACAACTCTGAGACTCCACGAGAAACTGCAGTATAGGCCATCTATCAATGAACTTTGAATGTTCCAACTTTCTAAGAAGCATGTAGCAGAATAAGCATGAGCATTAACTAACTGACCAAATAGCAAAATAATGAGACACCAAATAACAGACAACACATGAATGAATGACGGTGTGTCACGAAGAAGTCCTTTCGGGTATCGGCTGGCACAATGAATCTTCGTAACCAGGCAGCTATAGCTTCTACCCTGGTAGCTGCCATCTAGTCTTCCTCCTCCTACTACTCTTAATAATCCTGGGCTAGTACACTTGTTTTCTCTACAAATTATGAGCTAAATAATGCCTACCCTATTAAAGCCAAAATAAGCACCAGCCATGAATGATAATACAAAGAACCATATATAATTTTTATAGACCAATTATGACTTGGAATTTGTTGTATTTTTCTTCGTCATGGGGGAATTAAGCAACTAAAGAAAAAACCAAAAAAACAACTAATGAAATAGCCAAGGACTGCTCAAATTTTTTTTTGCACGACCTTGCCTATCTTTTGGCATCCAAACCTGCACAACTAAATATTCGATTAAGACAGCAGTCACAACACATGTGACATTGTGACATACAATCAACCAGAATTTCCGCAACACCGGACAACAAACAACCATCAAGGCAAAGCTAATGCACATCATCAAAGTTTCCACAATCCCTTCCCAGCCCAGGCTGGGACGGTAAAATACAACACAACATGCAAGCTGCATATCTACACCTCACAATTGGCAAGAGCATACATAAAAGCGCACATCATATCACCATGTGCAGCAACCATACATACTGATCCACCAGGGTTGGGAGAGAGAGATTACCGTTACTTGATGCTGATGCATCCTGGACGCTGAGAGGAGGGGGGCGAAGACTGTGGTGTTCCTCTCCAGCGACATCAACATCACACCATTGCGGACAGCAACAGCGTGTCAGCAGGGAAAGTTCACTCAGCCCGACCTGCCAGCGTTCTTGAACTCGTCCAGGCAGATCCTGCACTCACAGGACCACGAGCCCACCGTCACAGGAGCAGCCCGGGTAGGTGCTCGTTCTCCAGGTGAAATAAAGTATATATACCTGCATATTAGCAACAAAACGAATTCATTACCAAAGTGGCAGCTGAAAACTCATACGGCTTGCAGAAATCAAACCTGACGAAGACCCAAACCATATGAGCTAACAAAATTATACACCATTTCTTGTCATATTAGCTATTAGCCTATTACACTAGAATAAATTACACAAATATATCTCAACACTGAGAGAGGCCGATAAAATGTAGTGATGCACATGATTACACAGGACCATCATGGCAGATTTCTGGACACTATAATCATGGAACAATCATTTTCCTTGACTTACATTAGTAGGTTATTAAGTGTGGAGCAGGTAGATGGCCTGGTTCAACCTCCTCAGGGGGAAGATATACACAGCCTGCGTCCTAAGAACACCAGAAGAATCAATATGGGTGACATCCTCACGAGGTCCGCTGCAAACAGAATAATAAGAACCATGTCATGTAGAGTTCAAACTGAGCCAACATATGCATCAACTTAATATTGCAAAATAAGCACCCCTTAGTAGCAATGCATACATAATCAGCCAGGTGTTCAACAATTAAAACACCGTTTAAAATAGAATTCAAGTGATACAGGTTGGCAATTTCTTTTACTCCCTCCGATCCATAATAAGTGTCGGTGAGTTAGTACAACTTTGTACTGAAGTTATACTGAATCACCGATGCATATTATGGATTGGAGGGAGTAGCATGTTAAAATCGGACAAGCACTTCACTTGGGCAGGGGGTAATCACAGAAGGTTGTAATCAACACAACACTTGACCTAGGATGGATTGAAAGAAAGAAAGTAATCTGTACTTTGTTTTCATTTTCACAAAGTATCAGCAATACTTGAGCTAGGCTTTTACTATGCAAAGCAACACAGGAAAAAAATCAATTCAAGGGCAGAGAAGATAGGCTGCTGAATTGATGTGATCCTGAACTACCACAGATGAATAACATACATCACGCAATGCAAGTACAGACTAGCTGAAGCATTCATTCAGCCTTAGTTAGTGTTCTTCAACAAAAAGATGAACAGGGTATTGGAACCATTCCAACAAAACCCACTACCATCAAACCATCATATTCTTCCCAAATTGTCATATCAAATCCACATGGCCGTGCTATCACGGACAAACCTAGAGGACAAAGAAGAGGAACCAGAAATTTACCAAAGGCCACGGAGTCAAAGAAGTAGGCCACCCGCTGCCATCGCACGCTGCCGCGGTAAACGCACAGGCTGGTTTGCATTCTTGCCAGCCACACCTACAACGAAGATACATGCAAAACAAGTTCAATTTCCTGTAGGTGCGAAAATTTCTATGGATGCATAAAATTAAATTTTGAACCAGGCAGTACTAGTACGAAAACCTAGAGTGATCTAGTGCAATGTAGCCTGAAGTAGGAGTTGAGCAAATACGCAGTCATACAAAATTGTTGTGTCGACTCTAGCACGAGAGGCGAAGATTTCGACCTTTGGGTGGCTCCTGGACGGCGGCGTGGAAGTGGGGCTTGGGTCTTGCAGGTCGCGGAAGGGCTCCATCCGGAGCACACGGCCGCGTCCATGGCCCCAGGTGACCCCTCCAATACGCCGGCGCGACAGGGGTACCGGAGCTCGCGCGGCGGCGGCGACCTTGGTGGTTCCCGTGGGCGAGCAGCGGCTCCGACGGATGGCGAATCGACGGCTCGGGATGCGACCAGAAGTCCATACTGCGGTCAGCCCCGTCCTCCTGCGCCGGTCGCCGTCTTGAACAGCCGCGGTCGCGCTGGCGCCGGCGCCTGCAGGGGAGCGGCTAGTGTTTGCGGGGCGGCGCGATTGAGGGCACGGGAGGGCTCCGTCGGCGGGGGAAGTGAGCGGGGATAGGGCGAGCATGGTGGCCGGAGTAGACGGCGGGGGATTGGGTACAGTTCCCGGCGGGGGATTTGTATTGTGAGAGAAAGAGAAAGAGGGATATGGGGAATCGAGAGGGACATGAGTAATGCGTGTGTTTTCTTTTTCTTTTTTTCCTTTTTTTCAGATGTTGGATAGTCATTCGACTGCGGCGCAAATTACTTTTCCCGCTCGGCTCCCTTCCTTAATTACTACCTCTATTCATACAATAACGTTGTAAGTTTGTCTAAATATATATATATATATATGTTGGATTTAGATAAATTTTCGATATCATTTTATGAACGGATGGAGTACATGAAAAATGGAGGACATTATTTTAGTTGCAGTATATTTGTGACATTCATCTCACCTCGTCACTCGTGTTTTGAGGTCTAGTCGGCAACAACAAGGAACTGATCAACGATGATAAGTAGGTAGTCGGTGATGGCAAGGAATTAGTCTGCGACGGGTGGTGGGGGGGGGGGGGGGATCGATCTCCTAGAGGCAGGAATCGAGAGGGAGCTTCGCAAACATATTTGATTTTGGAGGGGTACCGGCTGCACGTGTGATTTTCCTTGAAAAGTTTGCGACTTTTTTTTTACCCAGATATAGTAGTTAACTAGAACATACCTATTAATCGGACTGCCATATCGATTAGTCGGGCTAAACGATTAACACCTTCGGTTAGAGGTATATAAGGGTGTTGTAAAGACCAGCTACAATATACAACTCTAAAATGACCTATCCTAAAACAAATAGAGAGATAGGTCATGTGGAGTAACCACTTTCGACACGAGGCTTACGGGACATGGTGTCAACTAAATTGTGCGACGGAGGTTCAGAAAGCTTACCCCTCTTGCATAGGTGTTAATATGAGTATGTAAGTGTGGTGTAAAGAGGAAAATCCACGACACAACTCTAGAGGGGCACTTACTTCACAAATAGGACTATGTTGTAAGAAGATTATAAACCTACAGTGCAAAACTCTCTATTTGATGGCACCAACCCAACTCTTCAAAAAATTGGTCTATTCTTTCGGTTTTCATGTTCCCATAACCTACTATAACCAATGGCAAGGAAATCTGTAATCATTAGCTGCTCGGTCATCTTGGGAGTAGAGACTAATTAGAATTAAGATGATTCGCTGATTTAATTGGTCAACTATTTTGGTACAACCTACACAAATTAGCAGTTTAAACACATGTACATAAGAAAAATATATTATACGGGCCTCTATATGTCCGACCCTACTTCTTTAGAGCCCCAAAGCTCATTAAACCATGTACGCTTCTCCTCCATGATCTAATTTTCAAGATCACAATAGACTAAGGGGACCCACCAGCCGCCACCATGTTCCTTCCTTCCGCTTCTCCTCCTCCAACCTCTGAAGTTTCTCTTCTCTTGCTACCTACCCAAGGAACGACTCCTCTTGCAACTCAGCCACCTAAACTAATGAATGCAGTCTCAAGCTCCTAGACGAGATCCTCAAGGCGGTCAGCTCATGTATTGAGGTCTAGTCGGCAACAACGAGGAACTGATCGACGACGATAAGTAGGTAGTCGGCGATGGCAAGGAATTAGTCTGTGACGGGTGGGGGGGATCGATCTCCTAGAGGCAGGAATCGAGAGGGAGCTTCGCAAACATATTTGATTTTGGAGGGGTACCGGCTGCACGTGTGATTTTCCTTGAAAAGTTTGCGACTTTTTTTTACCTAGATATAGTAGTTAACTAGAACATACCTATTAATCGGACTGCCATATCGATTAGTCGGGCTAAACGATTAACACCTTCGGTTAGAGGTATTTGACACAGTCGGGTCCCGAGTAGCGATTAATTGGCCTATTTATCGCTGATTCGACCGATTTTTTGAACAATGATTATAACACAAGCAAATAAAAAAATGTACACACGGACTTGGTGGAGCCCATCGAACATGGATTCACCTAAAATCACCTGCGGAATGGTGGAAAACTCTTTAACTCTTGCATGTAGTGCTAGCATGGGTATTTACGGATGGTTAATTAAAAGAGGAAGAGTCAATACACAAAACTCAAGTGTCACTTTCTTCACAAACATGACTACCTCGAAGGAAGAAGGAAGATCTCCTACTTATAGTACAAAGCTCCCACTTGGGGGCTGTTGACCCAAATCTCGTAAGAAAACTGATTCTTTTTTGGTTGCCCATGTCCCTATGACATATTCTAGCACAAACAAAGAAAAATTAACATGGAATCACCACTTTCGAATTAATGTTAGGGGTAGACATCATGGGGCCCACTGCATAGGGTTTTGCTTGAAACTATGCAATGAAGGGTCCTAATATGGGTATATAAGTGGGGTGTAAAGAGTAAAATCCAATAAACACCGTTCAACTTCTTTATGTGGTTACTTGCTTCAGAAAACATGACTATCATGATGGTAGATTAATTATTAACTTATACGGGAAATTCCCACTTCGGAGCACCGACCCAACTCTTGTTAGGCTTGAGCTCTTTTGGGGATTTTCATGTTCACATGACATGTGATAACACAAATAAAGATAAAGTCACATGGAATCACCACCTTCGAATGATAGTTAGAGTAGACGTAACAGGAACCAGAAAAATAGGGGCCAACTTGATATTGTAAGACTTGGAAACCCACCTCATATGTTATGAGATCCTATTGTGAGCATATAAGGGTGTTGTTAAGAGAGAAACTGGAACGCAACTCCTAAGTAGCTTTTGCTTCTCAAACATGACTACCGAACAGAGATTTTAGACTTATTGTGCAAAAGTCCCACTTTGAGGGTACTGACCAAACTCTTATAAGAAGTTTCCCTATGTATTGGTATTTCATGTCATTATTACCTATGTTAAGAAAATACAAATATAAAATTCACATGGAATCACCACTTCGTAATGAAAGTTAGGGGTAGATATTGCAGGACCCTTTTATGTTATGCCTTTGCCTCTCTCATGGTGTCCTAATGCCGGCATATAAGAGTCTTGTAAAGAGAAAAATCACATGGAATCACCGCTTTAGAAGGAAAACTATGGGTAGAAGTCGTCGGGCCCACAAACATGTTGTCTCCTGTAAGCATAAGAGGAATGGGCGAAGACCCTCACCCACTTGCATGGGGTTCTAATATGGGTATATAAGGGTGATGTAAATAGGAAAAATAAATACAACTTTGAAGTGACACCTAATTTGGAAACATAATGAGAGTGGATTTTGTACTTACACACATGAGTATGGGTGTGTTATGGGTCGTTGATTTATTCGTCGAGATTCCCGCTTCCTTTGTTAGGTGGAAAGATTCTTTTTCACTCTCCTCTTTTTATCCGAATCTTAAAGAAAAACAAACGGTGACGTAAACACCCACACCCATGCGTGTAATTACAAAAGTAATTCCTCAATCATAACTACACTTTTTTGGACCGTGTCGATTTTACTGTACATGTTGGACATCGTGGCTAGGGATGAAAATTTGACCCTTGTGACTCTCCCTTTGAGGTTATCTTCTCACTCGTGCCCTAGTATGTACAATCGCTTCTCGGCGGAGAAAAGGAAAGTCTCCGACATGTCCCTATCCGACATTGATTGTTGTTATCTCGTCGGAGATGCTAGGTGCAAGGTAGCTATTTAGCTAGGGGGAGTTGAGTCTGTCGGTGATGGAGGATGCGTTCTTTAGTCGTCGACGCTTCCAGCGAGATTAGTAGAAGGATGCTACAAACATGGAGAGAGTTTGTACATATGTACATGTAGTGCAATTGTGTAGGTGATACATGCGCCTTGTGAAAAAAGAAAACCTACATGGCCTAGGCGTTTAGAGCATCTCCACCGGCGTCCCCCAACTAGTCGCTGGTAGAGGCGCCGACACCTCCGTTTGGGGGACGCTGGCACTGCATCCTCTATTTGGGGAGCAGTTCCCACACCGGCGCCCCCAAACAGGCGGGTCCTCCCGCCGCGCCTCCCGCTCCGCCTCCCCGTGCTTCCGCCGCTCTGCCTCCTGGCGCCGCTCCTCCCACGCCTCGTACTCTGCGAGCTGCGGGTCCGCCTCCACCAGTTCTACGACCGCCTCGTCCCACGAATCCCACATTGTGAATTTTTCTAGGGTTTTGCAGCAATGGCGGGGGAGGAGGGATAATATAGACCGCCGGCTGATGGCGTGTATTTCACACGTTCGTTGGGCAACCCCAAGAGGAAGGTATGATGCGCACAGCAGCAAGTTTTCCCTCAGAAAGAAACCAAGGTTTATCGAACCAGGAGGAGCCAAGAAGCACGTTGAAGGTTGATGGCGGCGGGATGTAGTGCGGCGCAACACCAGGGATTCCGGCGCCAACGTGGAACCCGCACAACACAACCAAAGTACTTTGCCCCAACGAAACAGTGAGGTTGTCAATCTCAC